>NC_138145.1:22242439-22297439 GCF_964199315.1 Orbicella franksi
ATGCTAAGAAACATAATTCACGAGGCGCAAGACATGAAAATGAATCTCAAGTAGCAAAAATCGTAGTAGAAACTGCTCATTAAATACAAGATGATTTATTGATCAAGTTGAGTCTCAAGCGTTTCAATGGCATTGCAGAAGCATGTAACTAGATACTAACAGCTCTCTCTTGGCTACCTTCTATGTTGTTTTGTCACCTATTCAAAAAGCAGAAACAAAGCTCTGCAATCCCACCTAAACGTAAAAATGAAGTAACTACACTAAAGAAACGTCGTGGAAGAAGACTAGCAGCATGCAATCCAAAAGTCGCTATCTACATCACAAATGACCACATCGTGAGAAAAAATATTGCAATTTATTATTAATGCACTTCACCACGATGAACAACCACGACTTTTTTTAAGTCTGCCATATAGTTTGAGAAACCAGAATTTTAGTATTGTATCAGTCGAAATCACAACCCCCTCTGGATAGAAATCGGGCTTATATAATCGGTTGCTTTTACATCAGGCTCACCCAAACCTTCTCTTCGAACAGACGGTAGACTTTCAGAAAAGTTCTTCGTTTTGTTTATTTCTGACCCGTTATACCTCTCGCGACCTTTTCGCTCTCTCGGATCGGCCGCTTAGTGACCTTCGCACGGGCGCTTCGCGGCCTAAAATCTCGCAGTTTGCTTCGCTCGCTTAGCTATTCTAACCGGAAACTCATGAGGTCGACTTGTGGCAAGTCTATACGGATGGTCACCTGAAAATTCCGCTGGCTAAACATAGGCACGTATTGCGCACCTATCAACACGCGTCATACATAATTAGCGCATCGCAGAACTTGATTGAATCCCTCAAATTCCACCATGCTTTTATGCCCCAGGGCGGGCATGATGCTTTGCTGTCTCTTCATTAAAATTCCCTGGTTTTACTTCGCGGACTCCCCTCAAAACTTAGTTTAATGCGATGTGGTAATAGGTATACAGGGAGGAATTACTATTAACGCCACATTAAAAGCTGTCGGGTATGCGTTGTGCAATCGAACGCCATTGGGTTGAGTCTTCAGCCAATAATAATCAAATCAATCAGTCACGTGGATTATATTCATTAGGCAATAGATAGACAATAGAGCTTCCAATTGGTCTATTCCGAATCTGATTACAATAAAGAAACTCATCTTGAGTGACCTATGAGTCAGGATGGCCGAGCGGTCTAAGGCGCTGCGTTCAGGTCGCAGTCTACTCATGTAGGCGTGGGTTCGAATCCCACTCCTGACAAAATCCTTTTATTTTAAAAGGTAGTAGAAATCACATAGAAAAATGATGAAAAGAAATGTAAGAATTCAGTACTTGAATAAGTTTTTGATATTTCTCTCACTTCTCTCTTTGATAATTTATTCTCACCTGCAAGATTAATGGACCAAGTTCGATGTATTAAAATTTAGCCTAACACAAATTTGCGATACAATTATTAACCCTGGTTGCCAAAATTCGACAAAGATAACAGTTAGTATTAGTTATCATAAAACAAGCCCCTGCTGTAAGTGGAGATATAGGCTGAAACACAGACTATCTGGTGCAATCCTCGTAAAGAACGTCTCTCGCCAAGAACAATTGACGTTCTTTTCTGCGTTTCTAAAAGCAGACGTACTTGGCCTTAACCATTTCATTCATTATTTTACATTAAGTCTTATTGTTATGACTTGTAAAGTTCCTTATCTAAAATACCATTTTATGCCTTCTCTGCCTGCCCAAAAAATAGCACCATAATGCTTTCTGGCTGTTTACTCGGAAAAAATTGAGCGCACCAACTTAGATAGATCAGGATAATTGGCGAGCACATGGTTTGCTTGGACACGTGACCTACACAACCAGAGGGAGGTTAACGTAACTACCATTGGATCCTACCCCAGAATCAATGCAGTAACGAAAATGCAAGAAGAGAAGACATTAAAATTATATAAATGAATAAATAACAGCTATATTGAAGTGTCAATGTATTTAGTATTAACTACTAATTGGGGACACAACAAAAAAAAAAGTTAAAATTATTTGCAATTAAATAAGTAAAAAAAAAGAAGTGTATATACAATCAATTCGCAAAAATGTATTTATAAGCAGTACATGAAAACAGTAGGCATGTTATAGGTAGTCTTTAAGAATTACAGAGGTTACAACAATTATTGTTGGTTTACAGAAAAGACGTGAGGTCTTTTTTCCTAATGTTCCTTTTGGATGCTTCGATATTCAGAGAGCCTTTCAATTTATTATCTAGTTTCGACCATATGCGCAGTCCTTGATACCTTAGAGGATGTTTTCCATAGTTTATAGTATTAAAAGTAGGGATATCAAAATCACTATTTCTAAGTGAATAACTAGTGTTTCATATATGCGAGCAAATGTTTTATATATCTTGTAAATGTTTTAATATGCCAAGGGATAAGCAATGCAACTACATTTGACTTTTTACAAGATTCCGGAACGAGTGGCATAACGCTCATTTCGTTCTGAGTCACTAAATTTTCCCCGTTGTAGGACCACAAAACAGGTCAGTCTTTTAAGCTCTTTCTTTATGTCCCTTTTGAACAAAGCATAAGCTAAAGGGTTAACAGCAGAGTTCAAAACTACAAGAAGTACTTGCACATGATCGTGATCACATAGTTTGTCACTGTGGTTCTTAAAGACTATTTGAAAGCCACAGCGTAAATGAACCGCGTAACACACAAGGAACACGCCTATCACAATAGCCATTATGTTAACTGCAGTCTTTTCTTGAGGTTTACGCAAAGCGTGATTGTTAAAACGTAGCTGTTTTGCCAGTAAACGCGCAGCTCGATCATGCTTGCACAGAACGCTTACCATGGATGCAAAACAGAATATTAACATAAAAGATGGAAGGAACTCATAAAATATCATAACCAACCAAACGAAAATATCACTCATAACAGGTATTTTAAGACTAAGTAAGAGACATGATTCAACCGTAATGAAACCGACTGGGATTGCCCAAGATAGGAAGATAATTTCAACGACTCGGCGGCGCTTCATAAAAGTTAAGTATTTCAAAGGCTTAACGACGGCCATGTACCGGTCCAGAACCAGAGTGCACATATTCGTCACGGACCATCCATAAAGAACCATCTCGTAAAATCTTTCCCATCAGCTGAAAACCCATCATCTGGGTGAGTCTCCTTAGGGTCCTGCTTGGATAAGAATAACGATGGCACAGCGGTCATCCCAACGCAGAAATCCGCCACTGCCAACGAAATAACAAACGTATTGGTTTTGGTGCGAAGCCGCCGTTTGTTGCAAACAAGGAAGATAATGAAGCCATTTCCAGTTATTGTCAGCATTGAAAGAAAATAGCCAAGAATCCAGAACCAGGTTTCCATTTTCTAATCAGTGGATATTTCGTGATCTTTTTGTTCAAGACTGAGACACAAGCTGATTGATTCCCAACGTTTTTGAAAAACAACATATTCTTAAAACACCTGCTCGTCCTCCAGTTTCAATTAGAAGCTCTTTTCTTGACATCAATGTTCAGTCTGTGATATTATAGCTTTATTACACGTATATAAATTAGCGACGCGACGGCAAGGTGATGACACTCAAACAAGAGACCGGGTGAACTCCAGAACGCAGACTGATGGAAAATATGTCAATGAGGCCTTATTACTTTGGCGAAACAACTGCGTAGGCAGAACAGCTTCTCGCTTGCCCTCGTGAAAATCGGCTGATTCACCAACAACCAGTTGAACTTGCCTAGGTTGACTTTCAAAAGCCAAATTTTACGACATTGATCTTAGCTCATTATATAGCTAAAGTTGTAATTTAAAATACTCTAACGACCGCGAGATATCGCGAAAAATTGCTTTGAGGAACTGGGAGTTAATGAATACCTAAAGGTATTATGATCCTAAATAAATGCGGAGCACCTAGTGGATTTTTCGCCGTAAACTTCATTCTTCGATGAAAGAAAGAAGTAAGAACTCGCCGCTAGTGAGACAAAAGTTTGTTTTCTCCGCCTGTTCTTCCCTTTCACTGGCTAGCGCTTCGTTTGCTTTTCGCGTACCAAAATCCTTTGGGTTGGAACTCGCTTTCCCCATTACTGCAAATCACTTGGCGGCAAAATGACTACGACTTGGCGGCAAAATGATATTTCCAGTAAGTTTTGATGTGCTATTTCTCCAAAGAGCCTTTGCGAGATCTCGCTGAGCTGAGTTGTATTTCATTGGTCGGCTGCAGCACCCCAAAGAAACCCACTTTGATGAGGTCTGTTAAGCTTTTAAAACATTAGGAGCTGAAAACGCAGGCTTTACATAAAATACATATATATATATAGATTTGCAGAGTTAGATTATTTGGTCGAAGACATTATCTACACATCGCTCTATTTTACCCATTGAGCACTTTAGTAGCTGATGAAACCGAATTAATAGCGTTTGTAGATTTGACAGACGGATGTTTTTTCAGAAATGTGGCCAAAATATTCCTCGATTATTAATACGCTAAAGTGGTTTTTTTCTTTCAGGCTTTTTCGCACCTACTTAGTTGTGCATTAACTACGACAGTCTTTCTTCTAATTACATTATTCCGCTGTTCAAAGGTGTGAATTTCATATATCCTATTTCAAATATGCCAACTAAGTGTGTCGAGCTTTTTGATTTTTCCTTTTTTTAATTTTCCTAATGTAGTCTTCCTCCTACGCTTTCTCGAGTGACTAAGATCAGCAACACATTCTAAATGGATTTCCTCAGCAACTAATAAGAATATCGACAAATGTTCGCATGCTTTTGTTGTCCATCACCTGCTGATTGACACTGCGAAATTTATTTGGTCGTTAGTGCGAACTCGAAGGCAGGTAATTCGGTTTTACATTAAACGTTGTCAGTTTTATATTTAAAGGCTTTCGTACGCCAGCCATTAGATAAATCTTTTCAATGATTATTTCTTCTGATTCTACATTTTGTTGGCTTTATGGTGATATGTGCCTCTTTGTAGTTTTATCATAAACGACGCGAGTACGAATAATTTTCAGGAGGACATCCCTGAGAGGATGGCATAACAGATCTTCGTGACTGAGAGTCTTAAAATCGAATCCTCTCGTCTACATTTCCTGATCTTGTATTAATGTTATTCCTCTCAAATGAAAGGGGAAATCTTGACATTTTAGTTGTTTTTAGATGAGAGTGGTATAAGTACATGTATTAAGGGAAGGAAAAGAAAAGAAATTGAAGCAAATATATTCCCACAGTTCTCACACCGTCGGATGGCAACGAATTTTTAATTCCAATGCAAAAACCCCGCATTCAAAGGGAACGAAGAATCGACTCTTCTCCCTTTTGAAAATTTTGTAAATTGTGGGATTCAGGTGATTGACACCAAAGCAATTTGCTTGCCACAAGCTATTTGGATAAGTGTGCTGTTGAGTAACCCGTAGCCTTGCTCAAGAGACGATGATAGCTCATCGTTTCTTGCGCATGCCTTACTTGATATACTGCTCTTCGGCCCTTGGCTTTGAGGATCCCGTTCCTGAAACAAAAGGACGTGCCCAATGTAAAACCAGATTGCAAACAATGCTCTAAAATTAATGCAAACATTACAATAGTTTTTGCGTCAAGTTCTTCTTTTCGATAAAAATGAGCATCGTAATAACAGCTGAGTGCTTCTTCACGATGCATGAGCTGAATCACGCAAACAGATATATATAAACCTACTCCACTCTTATCTCTCGTCTAATCTACGTCCGCTCGCGTTCGCTGTTACATTTTAGTGGAAGTTTTCCCTGTCAGGGGAATATTAAAAAATCTTACTGATTTAAAATACAGCTCATATCTTCCTTAAAATAATCCTTGTGGTCCAGGACGGATCATAAAAAGTAGTAGTAGGTGTAGGAAGTAACACAGAGCCATGTGTGCAAGGTGAAATTGGACAAAAAAGCCATAAAAATTCCTGAAGTGTAGATAAGATATTTTCCCATGGAGAAAAAAATATATTCACCCCGCGCTTAAAGGGAGCCAACAACCAACTCATCTCCCGTTTGAAAACTTCGGAAATTGTGGGATATAGATGATTGACACCAAAGCAATTTGCTTCTTACATTCTATTTGAATAAGTATACTCTCGAGGAACTCTTAACCTTCCTTGACACTGCATTTCTGCCCTTGGCATTGAGGATCCCGTTCCTAAAACAAAAGGACGTGCCTAATGTAAAACTCTAATGTAAGCACTCCCTGTGTTTGACATTAAATTTGCATTTACATTTACATTTACATTTACAACCAGATTGCAAAGAAAGCATTAGAATTGTTCGTTAAACGTTTTTTTCCAAGTTCTTCTTTTCGATAAAAATTCACGTTGTAGTATTTTAAATATTGCGTCTTCGAGGTGCATGAACCGAATCACGCAATCTGATGTATATACTGGGAAATCTCTCAGTCGTCCAAGCGAGGAGGTGCGGAGGCTCTGGTCTCTGGGGCTTTTATTTCTTGGACTTCCGTCTTGCACGTTCTCCGTCTAACTTCTATTGCTTCTACCGACTCAAGGAACTACTACTACTATTACTGCCACTACTACTGCTGCTCTGCTACTGCTGCTGCTGCTGCTACTGCTACTGCTGCTGCTGCTACTGCTACTGCTGCTGCTGCTGCTACTGCTACTGCTACTGCTAATGCTACTGCTACTGCTACTGTTACTGCTACTGCTACTGCTACTGCTACTGCTACTGCTACTGCTACTGCTACTGCTACTGCTACTGCTACCGCTACTGCTATTGCTACTGCTACTGCTACTGCTACCACTACTACTGCTACTGCTACTGCTACTGCTACTAGAGGACTACTACCGCTTGACTGACAGATGCAAACGCACTTTTAAAATAGCCTATCGGTAGCTATGTGTGGGCCACACGGGACGAACTGAGCTTGGAGGATTAAACATCTTTACAGGACACTAACCCAAACACTTTCACGCGACTTTCAGAAGCGAACTAAAAAGTTCTTGTGAATGACATGGTGAAAGTTCTTGAAACAAACCAAAAGTTCTTGGAAAAAAAAAAAACAGTAAAAAGAACGTTTAGAGAACAAGAAACGTAAACAGAATCTTTCTGGGAGATTCAGACCACGGCCAGTGGACAAACCCAAACATGACCATCGATGGGGTATTGTTCGGAGCTTACGAGTATTCTCGATAAGTAATATATCAAACACGAGAGACACTGTTTCATCGGGATGCCCAAACACCGAGAAGAGAGTTGAAAACACGACACGCAGCGGAGTATTTTTGACAAAATTCGAGGTGTTTGAATAGCCGATGAAACACTGTCTCGAGTGTTTGATATATCTTCTCAATCGAAACAAAGACTAAGGAGTAAACGGAAAAGTAAAATCGTCAAAATCTATAATTAAGACCGGATATCCAAACCTCCTTCACGGTTGTGATTTTCTTTGTTTTAACTTGATGAATTATTAATGAAGTCATAAGAATTAGACTTGAAGTCATAAGACTCACTGTGCAGACAGTCGGGCCTTAGAATCTAAAGACTAACGTAACTACAAAATGTTCAACAATCGGTGATCACGTACCAAAAATATGCAATTCTACACAAGTTTTTGAGCTTTGTAACATATCAACCGACACCACTCTCATCTACGATGCTCGCGTGCGCTCATTATATTCTAGAGCCAGTTTTCACTGAAAGGGAAATAATATAAATCTTAGAACCAAGCGTGCTATTTGGATTTAAAATACAGCTCGTATCTTCCCCAAAACCCTAACCCTAAGTCCCTGTGGTCCAAGACGGATCAAAAAAGAATTATGCGGGCAGGTGTGGGAAATAATACAGTGTCGTGCAAGAGGAAATTGGACGAAAAACAATTCTTGCATTGAAGTGTAGAACAGGTATTTCACCATCGAGAAAAATTTATTCAAGCATGAAATCTGCGTGTAAGTTTAAAATTTACCACCCCTTCATAACTTTCCTTATCTACCCTCTCTTAAACCTTCTTTGCACGCTTTTTATGATCATTATCACCACGATAATCGTTATCGTCATTTCAACGTCATCACCATCGTCATCGTCAACATTAACGTCAACGTCATCATCATCATCATCATTCTTTATTTATCAATGCGAGTATAAATATGGGAAGTTCGTGAGCTACTGTGAACCTGCCTCTAATTTATCAATTAAATAAGACAACTGTAAAAAGGTTATTATTTAAAAGGCCATTTACGATAATAAGACTTAGTTTACTATATTTACACGAGCTGGAAGGAAAACTTTATTCATTAAAAAAATGTGTGATGAAAATAGTTGTCTATAAAATACTTATCACTATTACATGTAACACATGTTCCCTTAATGAACGTTATCTGGTGCCAGTAATATGGCCTTGTTACTTGACGTTTTGAACTTCTTTTGAATTTACTAAATTATCACACTGTCGTGTCTTGATAACCTACTTCGTTTGTATAACTTAAATAAAGGGAGATTTGAAAAAGAAACATAACGTCTGGTCAGGATGGTCGAGCGATCTAAGGCGCTGCGTTCAGGTCGCAGTCTACTCGTGTAGGCGTGGGTTTGAATCCCACTTCTGACAATTTTATTTTATTTTTCCTTCGAGATGTTTTAATTTTGACAAAGTCAGGCGAAATCGATGACAACACGTTAGCACTAAGAGAGCATAGAGGGTAACAGAGTACATCTCCCATATAGGCCCTATTCCTGAATCAATCCTTCTTAAGTTATTTTTAGCTCACTCCCGGCTTCCGAAATCCCAGCAGTGTCCAGAAACAGCTAATCCTATGACGCGAATTTTACTTATATAGACATCCCAAGCGGCTGTGCACGCATTTTCGTCCTCAACGAAAACAACTAACGCACCTGGTAAATTTATCCGCGGGAGGACTAGATACCATGTCTAAAAATAATTTGACAGAGATTTCCTTGAGAATAAGGTCTATATGTGGGATAACCTCTCTCATCCTTCATCCTCCCTTGGTTAGCACTAATGCATGTTGTCAAAATTTAAAGCAAGTTAAACGTTTTGGACGTCTATTTGTCATTTAAGTTAACAAAGCTTGACGATAAATTACGCGACCTTCAGAAGCACGACCAAAACAGCTTCAAATTTTAGTGGGCCGTAGAGTATAATAAGGCCCGCTAAATTGACCAATAACAGCGCGCGTAGTAACTGAGACATATGATAAGACTGCAAACAAAGAAATTCTTAGTTAGAACAACGAATATAAGCCTTCCATAGCTTTTAAACAAGGCTGAAAAGTGCGAAGAAGCCTATTAAACTAATTAGACATATACGGAAAGAATGATAGTAAATGTTGGGAGAACTCGAAAGCACTTTTATCCGAGTAGTCTGTACTATTGACTGACTGAGTAATGGGTTATGTTACTTAGCAACACCTCAAATGAGCAACTGCGGGCTCAGTCAATTTTCGGTGTGGTGACCTCGAGGTAGCCTCTCTGACAATTAGTCGGTGTTATTTAGTCTTCCAAACTTTGATAGGAAGCTTGGCAACGTTTTCTTGTCTAAGAACTAATGTAAGCAGCTGAAAGAGTGATTTGATTAGGACATTATTTCTGTTAACTCTTACGATATGATTATGGAGGACAGAATTTCGCGTTTTAGCATGTTATGATAATCAGCTCTCTGCCAGCTGAGGAGGAGTAAACAACACAAGTCGTTAAGTGATCTTGTCCACACAAGGAAAGCAGCTGACGCTTCATTGTTATTTTTTTGCCGGTGTTACACATATCTGAATATGAAAAACACAGTTTCGTTTACATAACCGTAGAGTGTTGTTGAGAAGAAAGGAGAAAAACAAAATGACACTAAATTGGAGCATTAACTGAACTTATTGGTTAACAATGTTTATTTATATCTTACAAGTGCGTAGGAAGAACGTAGGAAGAAGTGCATAAAATGTCGAAAAAGACCGGCTTAGTTTACAAATGCTGTTCTAGAATGATTTTTTTTATATTAAAGAACCCATTGAACTCCTCTTCTAGTGTTCAAAAATGCACTGACAACCTTGTTTGTAAGGTTAACATTAAACTTGAAAAGAAGCTGTTGCAGTTCACGTATCCTTCCACTTTATGCTACCTGTTCTGACTTTTAAAATTACTTATTTAACATGCAATTATGTTTTATACAGCATGCTTGAATTTCGCACAACTTGACTAAGTATGAAACTCTATTTGGCGTCTGTTTGGAAAAATTGGAAAGCGTGTCATTTCCTGAACTAGGAGACGTTCAATAGTTTGTGTTCTTCCAATAAAGTACACTTTTAAGATCAAACAGTGAAATTCGAGAGTTCCTCTAGGCCAACTGAAAACTTTTACTTGTACCATTTTCGGTAACACATGCAGAAAACAGCAACGTTATCACAACCTAACTTAAAATATGGTTTGACACTTTAATAAATATTCTTAACTTTTAAAATTACTTATCCACACATTTAGAAGCCAGCATTGACTTCCTCTGGCCGGTTTGAAAAGAGAACGCCACCTCAAAAAGACAAGCGCGCGTTAAAGAGGCAAACAGAAATCCCACCCATGTGGCCATGTGTTGATCGTATACCAATGAAAGAGAGCACATCATGGTCGTTCATCTAGTCGACAGCCTAGCAGCATATTTTTTTATTATTAATCATTTCCAGCTACTGAAGAAAGCAAAAATGATAAGAGCCATTTTCTTAAAAATCAAGGGGTTGATATGCTGGCCTTTTTATTTTGGATCAAGGTTAACGTTTTCGTGTGTTTTATGTCAGCAGCTGTCAATAAGACAATAAAGACAGTAAAGTACACTTTTAAGATCAAACAATGAAATTCGAGAGTTCCTTTAGGCCCATTTTCATAATTTGCATATGAAATGTTTCAATGTTTTGAAAATAAACTGAATTCATAAAAGCTCCCTAATTTATCCATTACACTTGGACTTATTTTAGAAAAAGCAAATAAACTGTTGAATGTAATTGTTAACAGCTATCGAATTGCGATTTACGTTTTTTATACTTAGAAGCACGTACTCCTCCAGGACCACTTCCAAAAACATGCTAAGAAACATAATTCACGAGGCGCAAGACATGAAAATGAATCTCAAGTAGCAAAAATCGTAGTAGAAACTGCTCATTAAATACAAGATGATTTATTGATCAAGTTGAGTCTCAAGCGTTTCAATGGCATTGCAGAAGCATGTAACTAGATACTAGCAGCTCTCTCTTGGCTACCTTCTATGTTGTTTTGTCACCTATTCAAAAAGCAGAAACAAAGCTCTGCAATCCCACCTAAACGTAAAAATGAAGTAACTACACTAAAGAAACGTCGTGGAAGAAGACTAGCAGCATGCAATCCAAAAGTCGCTATCTACATCACAAATGACCACATCGTGAGAAAAAATATTGCAATTTATTATTAATGCACTTCACCACGATGAACAACCACGACTTTTTTTAAGTCTGCCATATAGTTTGAGAAACCAGCATTTTAGCATTGTATCAGTCGAAATCACAACCCCCTCTGGATAGAAATCGGGCTTATATAATCGGTTGCTTTTACATCAGGCTCACCCAAACCTTCTCTTCGAACAGACGGTAGACTTTCAGAAAAGTCCTTCGTTTGTTTATTTCTGACCCGTTATACCTCTCGCGACCTTTTCGCTCGCTCGGATCGGCCGTTTAGTGACCTTCGCACGGGCGCTTCGCGGCCTAAAATCTCGCAGTTTGCTTCGCTCGCTTAGCTATTCTAACCGGAAACTCATGAGGTCGACTTGTGGCAAGTCTATACGGATGGTCACCTGAAAATTCCGCTGGCTAAACATAGGCACGTATTGCGCACCTATCAACACGCGTCATACATAATTAGCGCATCGCAGAACTTGATTGAATCCCTCAAATTCCACCATGCTTTTATGCCCCAGGGCGGGCATGATGCTTTGCTGTCTCTTCATTAAAATTCCCTGGTTTTACTTCGCGGACTCCCCTCAAAACTTTGTTTAACGCGATGTGGTAATAGGTATACAGTGAGAAATTACTATTAACGCCACATTAAAAGCTGTCGGGTACGTGTTGTGTAATCGAACGCCATTGGGTTGAGTCTTCAGCCAATAATAATCAAATCAATCAGTCACGTGGATTATATTCATTAGGCAATAGATAGACAATAGAGCTTCCAATTGGTCTATTCCGAATCTGATTACAATAAAGAAACTCATCTTGAGTGACCTATGAGTCAGGATGGCCGAGCGGTCTAAGGCGCTGCGTTCAGGTCGCAGTCTACTCATGTAGGCGTGGGTTCGAATCCCACTCCTGACAAAATCCTTTTATTTTAAAAGGTAGCAGAAATCACATAGAGAAATGATGAAAACAAATGTAAGAATTCAGTAATTGAATAAATTTTTGATATTTCTCTCACTTCTCTCTTTGATAATTTATTCTCACCTGCAAGATTAATGGACCAATTTCGATGTATTAAAATTCAGCCTGACACAAGTTTGCGATACAATTATTAACCCTCGTTGCCAAAATTCGACAAAGATAACAGTTAGTATCAGTTATTATAAAGCACGCCCCTGCAGTAAGTGGAGATATAGACTGAAATACAGAGATTTTCTGGTGCAATCCTCGGAAAGAACGTCTCTCGCCAAGAACAATTGACGTTCTTTTCTGGGTTTCTAAAAGCAGACGTACTTGGCCTCAACCATTTCATTTCTTATTTTACATTAAGTTTTACTGTTATGACTTGTAAAGTTCCTTATCTAAAATACTATATTATGCCTTCTCTGCCTGCCCAAAAAATAGCACCATAATGCTTTCTGGCTGTTTACTCGGCAAAAATTGAGCGAACCAACTTAGATCGATCAGGATAATTGGCGAGCACATGGTTTGCTTGGACACGTGACCTACACAACCAGAGGGAGGTTAACATAGCTGCCATTGGATCCTACCCCAGAATCAATGCAGTAACGAAAATGCAAGAAGAGAAGACATCAAAATTATATAAATGAATAAATAACAGCTTTATTGAAGTGTCAATGTATTTAGTATTAACTGCTAATTGGGGACACAACAAAAAAAAGTTAAAGTTATTTGCAATTAAATAAGTAAACAAAAAGAAGTGTATATACAATCAATCTGCAAAAATGTATTTATAAGTAGTACATGAAAACAGTAGGCATGTTATAGGTAGTCTTTAAGAATTACAGAGGTTACAACAATTATTGTTGCTGTACCGAAAAGACGTGAGATCTTTTTTCCTGATGTTCCTTTTGAATGATTCGATATTCAGAGAGCCTTTCAATTTATTATCTAGTTTCGACCATATGCGCGGTCCTTGATATCTTAAAGGATGTTTTCCGTAGTTTATAGTATTAAAAGTAGGAATATCAAAATCACTATTTCTAAGTGAATAACTAGTGTTTTATATATGCGAGCAAATGTTTTAATATGCCAAAGGATAAGCAATGCAACTACATTTGACTTTTTACAAGATTCCGGAACGAGTGGCACAACGCTCATTTCGTTCTGAGTCACTAAATTTTCCCCGTTGTAGGACCACAAAACAGGTCAGTCTTTTAAGCTCTTTCTTTATGTCCCTTTTGAACAAAGCATAAGCTAAAGGGTTAACAGCAGAGTTCAAAACTACAAGAAGTACTTGCAAATGATCATGATCACATATTTTGTCATTGTGGTTCTTAAAGACTATTTGAAATCCACAGCGTAAATGAACTGCGTAACACACAAGGAACACGCCTATCACAATAGCCATTATGTTAACTGCAGTCTTTTCTTGAGGTTTACGCAAAGCGTGATTGTTAAAACGTAGCTGTTTTGCCAGTAAACGCGCAGCTCGATCATGCTTGCACAGAACGCTTACCATGGATGCAAAACAGAATATTAACATAAAAGATGGAAGGAACTCATAAAATATCATAACCAACCAAACGAAAATATCACTCATAACAGGTATTTTAAGACTAAGTAAGAGACATGATTCAACCGTAATGAAACTGATTGGGATTGCCCAAGATAGGAAGATAATTTCAATGACTCGGCGGCGCTTCATAAAAGTTAAGTATTTCAAAGGCTTAACGACGGCCATGTACCGGTCCAGAACCAGAGTGCACATATTCGTCACGGACGCATCCATAAAGAACCATCTCGTAAAATCTTTCCCATCAGCTGAAAACCCATCATCAGGGTGAGTCTCCTTAGGGTCCTGCTTGGATAAGAATAACGATGGCACAGCGGTCATCCCAACGCAGAAATCCGCCACTGCCAACGAAATAACAAACGCATTGGTTTTGGTGCGAAGCCGCCGTTTGCTGCAAACAAGGAAGATAATGAAGCCATTTCCAGTTATTGTCAGCATTGAAAGAAAATAGCCAAGAATCCAGAACCAGGTTTCCATTTTCTAGTCAGTGGATATTTCGTGATCTTTTTTGTTCAAGACTGAGACACAAGCTGATTGATTCCCAACGTTTTTGAAAAACAACATATTCTTAAAACACCTGCTCGTCCTCCAGTTTCAATTAGAAGCTCTTTTCTTGACATCAATGTTCAGTCTGTGATATTATAGCTTTATTACACGTATATAAATTAGCGACGCGACGGCAAGATGATGACACTTAAACAAGAGACCGGGTGAACTCCAGGACGCAGACTGATGGATAATATGTCAATGAGGCCTTATTACTTTGGCGAAACAACTGCGTAGGCAGAGCAGCTTCTCGCTTGCCCTCGTGAAAATCGGCTGATTCACCAACAACCAGTTGAACTTGCCTAGGTTGACCTTCAAAAGCCAAATTTTACGACATTGATCTTCGCTCATTATATAGCTGAAGTTGTAATTTAAAATGCTCTAACGACCGCGAGATATCGCGAAAAATTACTTTGAGGAACTGGGAGTTAATGAATACCTAAAGGTATTATGATCCTAAATAAATGCGGAGCACCTAGTGGATTTTTCGCCGTAAACTTCATTCTTCCATTACAGAAAGAAGTAAGAACTCGCCGCTAGTGAGACAAAAGTTTGTTTTCTCCGCCTGTTCTTCCCTTTCACTGGCTAGCGCTTCGTTTGCTTTTCGCGTACCAAAATCCTTTGGGTTGGAACTCGCTTTCCCCATTACTGCAAATCACTTTGACTACGACTCGGCGGCAAAATGATATTTCCAGTAAGTTTCGATGTGCTATTTCTCCAAAGAGCCTTTGCGAGATCTCACTGAGCTGAGTTGTATTTCATTGATCGACTGCAGCACCGCAGAGAAACCCACTTTGATGAGGTCTGTTAAGCTTTTAAAACATTAGGAGCTGAAAACGCAGGCTTTACATAAAATATAATATAGATAGATTTGCAGCATTAGATTATGTGATCAAAGACATTATCCACACATCGCTCTAGTTTACCTTTTGAGCACTTTAGTAGCTGATGAAATCGAATTAATAACGTTTGTAGATTTGACAGACAGATGTTTTTCAGAAATTTGGCCAAAATATTCCTCGATTATCGATAGCCTAAAGTGTTTTTTTTTCTTTCAGGCTTTTTCGCACCTACTAAGTTGTGCATTTAACTGCAACAGTCTTTCTTCTAATTACATTATTCCGCTGTTCAAAGGTGTGAATTTCATATATCCTATTTCAAATACGCCAACTAAGTGTGTCGAGCTTTTTGATTTTTCCTTTTTTTAATTTTCCAAATGTAGTCTTCCTCCTACGCTTTCTCGAGTGACTAAGATCAGCAACACATTCTAAATGGATTTCCTCAGCAACTAATAAGAATATCGACAAATGTTCGCATGCTTTTGTTGTCCATCACCTGCTGATTGACACTGCGAAATTTATTTGGTCGTTTGAACTCAAAAGCAGGTAATTCGGTTTTCAGCAAACATTGTCAGTTTTATATTTAAAGGCTTTCGCACGCCAGCCACAAGATAAATCTTTTAAATGATTATTTCTTCTGATTCTACATTTTTTTTAGCTTTATGGTGATATGTGCTTCGCTGTGGTTTTATTATAAACGACGCGAGTACGAATAATTTTCAGGAGGACATCCCTGAGAGGATGGCATAACAGATCTTCGTGACTGAGAGTCTTCAAATCGAATCCCCTCGTCTGCATTTCCTGATCTTGCATTGATGTTATTACTCTCAAATGAAAGGGGAAATCTTGACATTTTAGTTGTTTATAGAAGAGAGTGGTATAAGTACATGTATTAAGGGAAGGAAAAGAAAAGAAATTGAAGCATATATATTCCCACAGTTCTCACGCCGTCCGATGGTAATGAATTGTTAATTCCAATGCAAAAACCCCGCACTCAAAGGGAGCCAAGAATCAACTCTTCTCCATTTTGAAAATTTTGTAAATTGTGGGATTCAGGTGATAGACACCAAAGCAATTTGCTCGCCACAAGCTATTTGGATAAGTGTACTGTTGAGTAACTCGTAGCCTTGCTCAAGAGACGATGATAGCTTATCGTTTCTTGCCTTACTTGATATACTGCTCTTCGGCCCTTGGCTTTGAGGATCCCGTTTCTGAAACAAAAGGACGTGCCTAATGTAACACCAGATTGCAAACAATGTACTAAAATTAATGCAAACATTACAATAGTTTTTGCGTCAAGTTCTTCTTTTCGATAAAAATGAGCATTGTAATAACAGCTGAGTGCTTCTTCACGGTGTATGGACAGAATCACGCAAACAGATATATATAAACCTACTCCACTCTTATCTCCCGTCTAATCCACGCCCGCTCGCGTTCGCTGTTATATTTTAGAGGACGTTTTCCCTGTCAGGGGAATAATAAAAAATCTTACTAATTTAAAATACAGCTCATATCTTCCTCAAAATACGGACGGATCATAAAAAGTAGTAGTAGGTGTAGGAAGTAACACAGAGTCATGTGTGCAAGGTGAAATTGGACAAAAAAGCCATAAAAACTCCTGCATTGAAGTGTAGATAACATATTTTCCCATGGAGAAAAAAATATATTCACCCCGTACTTAAAGGGAGCCAACAACCAACTCATCTCCCGTTTGAAAACTTCGGAAACTGTGGGATATAGATGATTGACACCAAAGCAATTTGCTTGTTACATTCTATTTGAATAAGTATACTCTCGAGGAACTCATAACCTTCCTTGACACTGCATTTCTGCCCTTGGCATTGAGGACCCCGTTCCTGAAACAAAAGGACGTGCCTAATGTAAAACTCCAATGTAAGCACTCCCTGTGTTTGACATTAAATTTTTATTTACATTTACATTTACATTTACAACCAGATTGCAAAGAAAGCATTAGAATTGTTCGTAAAACGTTTTTCGCCAAGTTCTTCTTTTCGATAAAAATTCACGTTGTAGTATTAATAGTGCGTCTTCGACTGAGGTGCATGAACCGAATCACGCAATCTGATACATATACTGGGAAATCTCTCAGTCGTCCAAGCGAGGAGGTACGGAGGCTCTGGTCTCTGGGGCTTTTATTTCTTGGACTTCCGTCTTGCACGTTCTCCGTCTAACTTCTACTGCTTCTACCACTCCAGGAACTACTACTACTATTACTACCACTACTACTGCTGCTACTGCTACTGCTGCTGCTGCTGCTACTGCTGCTGCTGCTGCTGCTACTGCTACTGCTACTGCTACTGCTACTGCTACTGCTACTGCTACTGCTACTGCTACTGCTACTGCTACTGTTACTGCTACTGCTACTGTTACTGCTACTGCTACTGCTATTGCTACTGCTATTGCTACTGCTACTGCTACTGCTACCACTACTACTGCTACTGCTACTGCTACTGCTACTGCTACTGCTACTGCTACTGCTACTGCTACTGCTACTGCTACTAGAGGACTACTACCGCTTGACTGACAAATGCAAACGCACTTTTAAAGTAGCCTATCGGTAGCTATGTGTGGGCCACACGGGACGAACTGACCTTGGAGGATTAAACATTTTTATAGGACACTAACCCAAACACTTTCACGCGACTTTCAGAAGCGAACTAAAAAGTTCTTGTGAATGACATGGTGAAAGTTCTTGAAAAAAAAAAAACAGCAAAAAGAACGTTTAGAGAACAAGAAACGTAAACAGAATCTTTCTGGGAGATTCAGACCACGGCCAGTGGACAAACCCAAACATGACCATCGATGGGGTATTGTTCGGAGCTTACGAGTATTCTCGATAAGTAATATATCAAACACGAGAGACACTGTTTCATCGGGATGCCCAAACACCGAGAAGAGAGTTGAAAACACGACACGCAGCGGAGTATTTTTGACAAAATTCGAGGTGTTTGAATAGCCGATGAAACACTGTCTCGAGTGTTTGATATATCTTCTCAATCGAAACAAAGACTAAGGAGTAAACGGAAAAGTAAAATCGTCAAAATCTATAATTAAGACCGGATATCCAAACCTCCTTCACGGTTGTGATTTTCTTTGTTTTAACTTGATGAATTATTAATGAAGTCATAAGAATTAGACTTGAAGTCATAAGACTCACTGTGCAGACAGTCGGGCCTTAGAATCTAAAGACTAACGTAACTACAAAATGTTCAACAATCGGTGATCACGTACCAAAAATATGCAATTCTACACAAGTTTTTGAGCTTTGTAACATATCAACCGACACCACTCTCATCTACGATGCTCGCGTGCGCTCATTATATTCTAGAGCCAGTTTTCACTGAAAGGGAAATAATATAAATCTTAGAACCAAGCGTGCTATTTGGATTTAAAATACAGCTCGTATCTTCCTCAAAACCCTAACCCTAAGTCCCTGTGGTCCAAGACGGATCAAAAAAGAATTACGCGGCCAGATGTGGGAAATAATACAGGGTCGTGCGTGAGGAAATTGGACGAAAAACTCATAAAATAATTCTTACATTGAAGTGTAGAAAAGATATTTCACCATCAAGAAAAATTATTCAAGCATGAAATCTGCGTGTAAGTTTTAAATTTACCACCCCTTAATAACTTTCCTTATCTACCCTTTCTTAAAACCTTCTTTGCACGCTTTTTATGATCATTGTCATCACGATAATCGTTATCGTCATTTTCAACGTCATCACCATCGTCATCGTCAACATTAACGTCAACATGGTCATCATCATCATTTTTTATTTATCAATGCGAGTATAAATATGGGAAGGTTCATGAGCTACTGTGAACCTGCCTCTAATTTATCAATTAAATAAGACAATTGTAAAAAGGTTATTATTTAAAAGGCCATTTGCGATAATAAGACTTAGTTTACGATATTTACACGAGCTGGAAGGAAAACTTTATCCATTAAAAAAATGGGTGATGAAAATAGTTGTCTATAAAATACTTATCATTATTACATGTTCCCTTAATGGTGCCAGTAATACGGCCTTGTTACTTGACGTTTTGAACTTCTTTTGAATTTAACAAATTATCACACTGTCGTGTCTTGATAACCTAGTTCGTTTGTATAACTTAAATAAAGAGATATTTGAAAAAGAAACATAACGGCTGGTCAGGATGGCCGAGCGGCCTAAGGCGCTGCGTTCAGGTCGCAGTCTACTCGTGTAGGCGTGGGTTCGAATCCCACTTCTGACAATATTATTTTATTTTTCCTTCGAGATGTTTTAATTTTGACAAAGTCAGGCGAAATCGATGACAACACGTTAGCATCAAGAGAGCATAAAGGGTAACAGAGTACATCTTCCATATCGGCCTTATTCCTGAATCAATCCTTCCTAAGTTATTTTTAGCTCATTCCCGGCTTCCGAAATCCCAGCAGTGTCCAGAAACAGCTAATCCTATGACACAAATTTTACTTATATAGACATCCCAAGCGGCTGTGCACGCATTTTCGTCCTCAACGAAAACAACTAACGCACCTGGTAAATTTATCCGCGGGAGGACTAGATACCATGTCTAAAAATAATTTGACAGAGATTTCCTTGAGAATAAGATCTATATGAGGGATAACCTCTCTCATCCTTCATCCTCCCTTGGTTAGCACTAATGCATGTTGTCAAAATTTAAAGCAACCTAAAGGTTTTGGACGTCTATTTGAACTTGAGCGAAAAACCCAGACCAGCCGATCCTACTCAATAAAGTTATTGATGGGCATCTTGACAAGATTTTGTATTTTTGTATTGGGAGCAAAACGGGGGTAGTTGTAGCTTTCAGGCCTTTTTTGTTCGCCATTTAGACATCTTTGTTTATTTATTTATAGAGTAAAAGTTCACAAACAATCCACCTCTAGGTTTCCCGCCAAGAAACAAGACTAGATTATGAAATTTGAAAGTTTAGGATTTGTCAGAACTCAAGTTGGTCCAGCCTAATGGAAGGCCGAGAAGGAGGCTCTTCAATTTACATTTAGCCTGCGAAATGGCTCCCGCGGAAAGAAGGTGATAAGTTTCCCCTGTTTTTGTCCTTGTTGTTGTTGTTGTTTGATGTAGTTAGCTAGCAGGGATGGGACCGAGATGTTTCCGGAGAGATTCGTGACTCGACACCCTTCGTTCGGGTTCACAGTAGTCCGAACATATTCCGTAGTTACTTTTGATCCCAGACCTCACTCGGGCCGTGATTGAATTTTCAAGATGACGGGAAAGCATGCTGGAACGAGGAACGTGGGCGAAATTCAGGTAACTTTTATCATTTATCAGTAAAATTTAAAAACTCTCTCTGGCTAAAAATGTTTTAAAACACAAGCGTTCTAATATCGTTTTATTTCACATTCATTTAATTTAAATGACAACCGTTTGGGCGCTTTTGTGTTCGTTGGCTGTATTTTCTGTTTTCTTCGCGCATATTGGTATTTCCAACACGCTTTCAATATCGATTTCAGCCAATCAAATCCGTGAATTCGGTAGTTCTCGGTCCTTGTGAGACAAAGCCATATAATAATAAGATTTATTGCAGATTTTTGACCTTACAGAGCAGGGACTTCCACTGGGCCCACCAAAGGGTTTTCTGCCAGTACAAAACTGCTTTAAGAATCTGAGTTTGTTTGTGATCAGACCAGTTGTGCTGGAGAAGTGTTAATGTTTAGTGGTGGAACACACAGTTTTGATTTAACCTCTCAACAAATGAGCAACACAATATAAAACATAGGCACGCAAGGCGTGCAACAGTTTTTTTTTTTTTTTTTGTGACGTCTCGGAGATAGGAGCATTCATGGAGCTGTTCACAGTAATGATTTGGTTAATTTGACAAGTCTTTTTGGTTGCGATATTCAGCAAGAAAGAAACTGGGAATTTATGATGTACATACGATGTTACATCGGTAATGGTGAGATAACTAAATAGTAAGCCATAAAATGTGTGACTGGACAAACTACAGTAATCTGACACGTCTCCAGATTAATGTAAATACCATCTTATTTTTTCTTTGATTCGTTCTCTGATACAACCCACACTGTGATTGGTGTAACACGTGCAGATGCATAACTCCCTCACTCACCGATCACATAGGCCTTCCAACCCCCAAGAGGAATTTTTGCTCAAAAATACTCAAGTTAAGAGACCTTTTCGCATTTTATACGAGTCGTAAGTTTACCCTTTTTACACAACACAACACAAGACTACTTCACCGAAAATAGACAGAAAGATAAAAAAACCTCTCTGACACATTGAAAGTCTGATTTAACTAAATTGCACTTTAACTTCGTGCCACGCAGTCTTCAAAGAACATTTGAGCAGTTTTGATACTTTTTACCTTAAAAGATATCGGACTGAAAAGAATGTCATAAAATGCCCATCAAATAAAAATAAACTGCTTCTGCAGAGACGTAAAAACCGTCCAGAAATGAAAGCTTTTTTGCTAAATATCCTTATTGAATTTACTCCCATATAAAAAACAAAAGTGTTAAGTTACCATTTGTAACTTAAGATACCAAACATCTCGTGGGAAAGAGTGGTGACGATTTGTCAGCTCTAATTGAATTTACTCCCTTGTGAAAAACAAGAGTGTCAAATTATCCTTTGTAACTAAAACATAAAAATATCTCGTTACATTTGCATGCAACAAGAACAAAACAATCGTTACCTGCACTTACTATTGTAAACGTTTGAACTGTTTCAAATCTAAATAGTCTCGTCTCCTCTAAAACATGTCCTAAGAACTAGAAGCGACGATTCATGACCTCTAATTGAATTTACTCCTTGTGAAAAACAAAAGTATCAAGTTACCTTTGCAACTAAAAATAAAAATATCTCGTTGCATTTGCATAGTACTAACTCACGAACTGTTTCAAACCTCGAGGCTCATCTCGTTCGTAACTAAAATTCTCAGCCTAACCCACAGAAAGTGTCGAAGTAAGCCCAATATATGAATACTTCCTCCTCTTTTATAGAGGAATAAATATGGCCGTTCTAAACTGTGTCGGGATCAAATCTTCTCACATACCAGTTACCTTTACAACAAGAAATTTGATTGGCTGTTTATAGTAGATCCAATCTGATTGGTGTGACATACATACATCTCTCACTCACTCACTCACTCACTCATCCCTTGGCCCGTCCATAACATACCCGACGCGCCGACTAAGAGGTATTTTTTTACCAAAAAAAAACTCAATTATACTCAGCGTGGACACTCTGACTGATCACCTTCCATGCAGTCAGTTGGGTGCAGGGTTTTTTCCACAAGGCTAACTGTTTATGTCTTTGACTTTAGATAGAGTTGATTTGCTATTGCTGTCGGCAGTATTTCTGGTATTGGGTTAACCTTTGCTTTTGGCACTAGGTCAGTTGAGTTGTCAAAGTTATCTACGGACTACCCTGGGTTTTAAATTACGATAATCGATGGACCATTCTGGGTTGATTTATCCTTGCTGGTGTGTTGATTAAAGTAATCAGTTTGTGCAGGTTTCAAACCTATTTGTGCCGCCAGATTCAATGTGACAGGATTTTTGCCACTGTGTCTAAAATTGTTTGCGTCCTAGGGTCAGCCATTTCATTCGAGTTCAAAATGACTTATCTTTGTCGCTGAACTGTTAAGAATTTCTTCATGTGGGCTTCAACTGACATTATTTCTGTATTTTTTTGTTGTGCTGTCCATGTCCAATTTAATGAAATGTGAATGTAATCAGCCAATTAAAATCGTCTGTTCCGGTGGCTAGCAGTCTTGTTTCTCAAACATGATTGGTGGAATCATGCACAAACTTAGAGTCTTTTGTTTAAAATCGTGTCGTGATTGGTTGAAAACCCTCAGACCCCTGTTGAAGTTGTTACACTGTAAAACGCTTTGAGATTTGCTGAGAGAAAATTTGGAAAGTCAGAGTTCCAAGTTTAAGTTTGCATTCCTGTCAGGATGTTATATTGTGTAGAGATGGCTTTTACAAAGCTATTTCATTCTACTTGAAAGACGAGCTTATATGCACCAAATTCCTATTGGCTCAGTGACTGAAATGAAATGGCATTAATTGCCAACCTATTATGTCTGCTGCCTAAATAAAGGGATAAACTTCGAGGGAATTTGCCCTCTGGGAAATTTTCAGCAAGAAATTACCTAGCTTCCATTCAGTAATTATAAAGGTTCCGCCCTAACATTGTCCAATATCGTTTATTATAATAAAGTTTCCATATAACGCGCGTTCTGATTGGCTGAAACAGCGTGCTTTATCAGTCAACAGAGCACGGTTTGATGACAGTAAGCTGGCTTTCAAATTTTTGTTTCGGAATTTTGATAAATTTGACCCAAATTAAACATGCCCTGTGACTCAGACAAACGCAGATATGGCTCACGGACACCATTGTTAGCAATAGTAGTGTTAAAACTGCGCTAAAATAATAAGTTTTGTTAGATTCCCACCGACAAAACACGTAGCGAAATAAACAAATTCTCAACCTAACCAGTGCTTCGATAAAAGACATTATATTTGTTACGAAGGCAGAAACTATACTTAAGAAGTAAAACAACGACAGAAAACAACAATTTAGCTGTCTCTGTTTACAACTGTAGCTCCTTTCAAATGCAACTGAGCATTTCGGATTTTCATCCGCAAGCTTTAAGTTCCTTGTTTCGTCATTGCAATTGGGAAAATGCACGTTTTCATGAGCCACAATACGGCCGGATTCCTCTGGACTACAAACCTTTACCTGCCTTTACCTTTACCGGATCCTTTACCGGATCCTTATTTAAAAGTTACCTAAAAAGTGAACTTTGAAGGCATCGTTCTTCTCTCGAAAGCCGTTTGAGACTACTCGAAACTGAAAGCTTAGCTGAAGTCCAGTTTGTGATTGACAGCTGTCGTTTCGTTAGCCAATCAAATTATTTGAATAATTCTAACAAGGGTTGTGATTGGCTTATTTTAGCGTGCTTTATCAGAGAACAAAGCACGGCTGACGCCACTTTTACTCGTTTGGAAAATAAAGTTAGGTTTGAAAATTCAGCCGAATGCGCGTTGAAAGTAGTGGATTCCTTATCATAAAACAAATAAAGAAGCCTCGACTGTGGTCTGTTCTGTTGTAAAGCACTTAGGAATCGGTAGAGCACTCAAGAAGTAGGGAAAAGCACTCGACTACGTCTCGTGTTTTCCCCTACACTTCTTCCTTGCTCTACCGCTTCCTGCGTGCTTTACAACAGAACAGAGCTCAGTCGAGGCTTCTTTATTTGTTAAGCAATCATGATGTTCTTGCTAAAAGTGGTCCAATTGTGTTGTTTAGAGCTTAAAGGTCGTAATTTTGTGCTAAAAGCTTAGTGAAATCTTGTTAAAATTTGTGCAACTTTTCACTCTAACTAGTATAAGCTCTAGCTAAATATTGTATACTTTGCGATTAATAACTGCGTAGTTTCTATCTAAAAGTTGCGCAACTCTAACTCTTAAGGTGGCGCATTTAATGCTATCTCTCTTGTGCAGTCTCTTGCCAAAAAGTGCACGTTTTTTCCAAATTATGCGCATTTTCAAGCTGAAAGGTACCCGATTGCCGGTTTAATAAAAGCGACATGATTTCCTCTACTTTTTCGTAGCTTAACACTGTGTAATTCGAGTTAAATAACAGCCATTGTCTTTCCAAAAGCGGTGCAATATCTTGCTCAAAGCTTTTCCAGTTCGATCCAAAAGATACGCAATTTTCCTTCTAAGAACTGAGCAATGTCTAGGTAAAAGCTGCGCAAATTCTTAAGCGCTGCGTAAGACTAGTAAGTGTCAACTTTATTGTCGATTCTCCGTCGTGAATCTGTGCGGTCGGGAATCCTCATGCGATGTAAGGCGAGATTCCTGTCATCATTTTGTTAGCGAACGGGACTTTGGGCGCGATGCCCAACGAGTTTGCCAAGCAGAAAGGTCTCTGAAGAGTCCCTTGGCCGGGACGAAACGAAAATGCTGTCTAAGACTATCCGCGAACAATGTATTATCATAAGTAACTGTCAACTTTATTGTCAAATTCTTACTGAAGCTAAAAGATGCATAGTTTCGTAGCTGAAAACTGTGTATCTGGGAATATAATTTATTTTATCTCTATTTATCTATTGATGTTTGGATCTCCTTTCTTTTAAGCTGTCACCATCTCGAAGGCTCGAGAAGACGACGTTAGAGAGAATAACTGTTAAACTTCGGTTCGTTATACATTAATTCTAAGTTTCTTTTACAATGTTGTAGTTTATATAACGAAACACTACCAGTGTAACTACTGCGGAGTGGGTTCAGAGCCACCTTAAATTTTCGAACATTTGAGGTGGCTCTGAACCCATTCCGCGGAGTTTTTTTTTTAATTTTTCAAAAAGTTGCATGTTATCATGCTTATTACAATTCGATAACAAAAAATGGAGGTCACCTAGCTCGTTTTTGAGTTACAAGCGCTTACAGCTAAAATTAAGGGTGTTTTTACCATTTAACATTATTGTAGAAGTACTTGTTACACAGTGTTAGTATTCATCCTTCAAAGTACAGCTGTTAGAAAAGTGCTGGAAACTGTTGCTAGCCTCCTTAAATTAAGAAAGGGCGTGATGGTCTTCAAGAATTTTGCTACTACAGTCCACTCTCGTTAAAGGGGACACCCTCGGGACCGTCATTTGGTGTCCTTGAAACAGCAAGAGTCCGTAATAGCGAGGTGTGATGAAAATGATCCATTTTTTGATTGCGAAGTGTCACGTACTACTATTTTCTTTTACGATGTCCAGTTTCTTATAATTTGTAGTTCCCATCCACTTTGGTTCATAACCATGCAATATAGATCAAAATAGCACACAAACTAGTAGACATTTACATGAAAGTGGTCAGTAAGAATAATCATGAATAAAAGTTGCATATTTCGGGTAATGTTTCCAGACAATGGAAAACCATGTTCGTTGAAATCAGTGCAACGTTTGTATACGCCATGGATCTGAAATTAAAATTTAAAAAGTACAGTGCGCGGGCGTCAGTGATAAACAAAAAAGTACAGTGCGCGGAAGTCGGAATTTAAGCGCTCTGATAACTGGTGCCGAGTTTGAAAATCAGGCGCATCTCCAGCCGCTTCTGCTGGGAGGTCACGCCGCGGAGCAAAATTCACGAACAAGGATATCGCAATAAAATATCCAGCTGCGTTAAAATGCTCAGCGACGGGAAAACTAGGCAGGTTTTTCTCGATGTTCCGAGGGTGCTCGCCGAAACGTTGTCTCAGTGTACTCCCAGTTCCGCCGATGAAGATGGCTGGGCAACGACCACAGGAGATGCCGTATAGACTAAGCCAGACGTTTGGCAGGTAAAAGCCTTTTTGATGACAATGGAGGATCGAGGGCCCTGGAGGTTGGTTTCGGTGGAAATGTGATGGCAGATACGACAACGGGCGTGCGAGCAGTGACTGCACTGATTTCAACGAACATGGTTTTCCAATGATGAAGGGCTAAGCCCGAAATGTCTGGAAACATTACCCGAAATATGGCAATTTTATTCATGATTATTCTTGCTGACCACTTTCATGCAAGTCTTTACCCAAGTTCCACGCAGCTGACGGACATTTTCCCGTAAGTCTTTTAGAGTGAACATTTAGACTGCGGACTGTTGTCGTTATTGTGGGTCCAGTGTTTTGGTTGGGTAACTTTTGAGGTAGGCGGGGTTCGATTCCCCGGCGAAGTTGGCGAGCTGGCTACGTTTAGTAAGGGCTCCCTACCTTAGGTGGACCATCCAGTTGGCATGGCAGCCCCACCACTCTGATGAACGAACTTGTAGGCCAGCAAGCATTGTACTACCCCTTAGAGAACTTGGCTGTCCACCTTAAACGCAAAAAAACATATCTTTGTAGTTTAGGCCGGGGATGTAACTTCTGTCCGTAATAGTGGGTGTCTGTGATAGCGGAGTTTCCGCAAGGAGTGGACTGTAAAGGCAAACAGTTTGCCATTTGATTCGGTTCTTATTTCTCCAACTAATTCTTTTTAATCAGTGTAGTTCTATTTAACAAATACGACATCAGTTTTTCATGCATCTGTCTTCTTATTGATGATAAATTGCGTCATAACCACGACGGCGACGCCGAGGACAAAGTCGATTAAAAAGTGCTTTTATACTTTACCTACGAATCTCGCGGTACCCTAAAGTCATTTAATTTGTTTATCATTGTCAAAGCTATCACGACACTGAATCTAGGACACATCAATAAATTCGAAATAAAAATTTCAAAAATTAGCCGTCGGGGCTCACGTTGTCCTGACAACGCAGAACTTGGCCATTTCACGCTCTTGTTTTGCAGAGGACGGCAAACAAAAGTACCAAGAATTACAACGCACATGCACAGCCATTGTTCTCCTCATTAAACCTTTTGTTCAGCGACGTTGCCGTTGCCGTTGACGTCGTGGTTTTGTTAAACTCCCTAGTACTTTCTTTCAGAGGTCTAGTTGTTTCACCTTCAAAAGATGGCTTTTGAAATTAATATTAATTTGAGATGGTTCCTTGGAATGTTAAAACCGAAGAAACTATGATCAATCTGATCAGTTCTGGTAATAGAATGAGGCCATGCTATTTCATAAAATTAGTTCTTGTTACAAAATGAGTCCAAATAAAACTACCCACCAATCTGCTTTTACCGTTAGCTACTATTACAGAGTGTATGACGTTTACCTCTTTTGCTGGGAAGTTCTTAGCAAAGCTGCTGGTCGAATTGTCAAAATCAAAACTAGGCACGATATTACACTTTTTTAAGTGAAACAAATTATTTTGCTGTACTTCGTAACCAAACAGACCTGTGGGATTAACCTAATCACAACCATTAAGAGTGCACTAAACGCTGCTAGTTCCACCATAACTATAGGAACAGAACCATATGCATGCATAGAAAAAGAAAACCATGCGTCTTATTTTTCATGGTCAACATGGCTAACGGCATGGATCGCGGGCGCGTGCGCCCAACGACGTGACGACGACGTCAAGCAACATGGCGGCCATACTCCAGCTAATACCAAGTCTTGATTTATACCTTTACGTCTGTGATATTTGGCATCCATGTTATGGTCAATTGACATCTGTCAAAACAAGGTATCAGCTGACCAATTACACTTCACCATATCGCGGGCTTAGGTTTATAGCTCATCGAGGTCATGTGCTTTTTAAAGGTGACCGCTGATCAAGTACTTGTTTTCGATTGCATCGCGGGCTCATATCAGGTTGATTTGTTGTGATCAGGAACCTGTTTCTCGAAAGCCCCGGAAACTTTTCGGGCCCGAAAAGCCATTTTAAGTTAATCTGTATCTAAAAACGGAAAGGTGTATACGCCTGAAACTTCTTGTATAAAGGGAACTTCTGGTCATATTAAGAATACGTGAAAAAAACAGCTTTGTAATCATAAAGTTTGAGATTTTGCTACGGCTTTCCGGGTGCGAAAACTCTTCGGGACCTTCGAGAAACGGGTCCCAGGGCCGGGTTGTTCGGAAATGGGAAAGGAACGAACACGTACTGCTCCCCATGTCGCTTCTAAGACGGACTGTTCAATTAAGCCCAAAATAGATCCCTTGATCAAGAGTTGTTGATTTCACCTTTCTTTTTCCCTGCCAGGAGCGTCGAGCATTGTAATAACAGCGCGTGATCAATTCACTAGAATAGAAACTCTGGAAATTGCATTCTTTTCACATTTAGGAATTGGGTACCGGTCTAACAGGAAAATATTCAGCACATAATTATTTTTTTAAGACTTTCCTCGAATTGCTCGCAAAAATTAAATGAGTACTCGCTTGCTCGTGCTCCCAAAATTTTTGCAGCAGCTCGGATGTTCGGATTCTGGAGTCTGGTAGCTTTCAGCTACTTCTCGTGGTGTAATTAGAAAGATTTACATCTCCTTGAGCGATTAAACGTCCACCCAATGACTCAAGTAAAGCCACAACAAACAAGGCATAATTGGCTGTAAGCTACTGGGACTGGTTGAACCACGATAAGATCTTCAGATGTTGGTTAGCTTTGCGCCCATTTTCCTGTTTTAGGACTGTTAACCAGATTACTTGGTGTATTTTCTATAGTGCACGCTCCTCAACTTTCATCTTTTTCGTAGCACATTTTCCAAATCAAGATCAGACTGTCACTTAAAACTACATTTCATGTGCATATAGGTAGCGTTAAATTTCCAACCCAATTCAAGGAGTCCCCCTGTAGCCCAGTGGCATTTGATGTGCATATAGGTACCGTTAAATTTGCTTCCCAATTTAAGGAGTTCCCCTGTATCCTAGTGGTTACATTTCCGAGCTTCGGTTCAGAAGGGCATGGCTTCAGCCCCCCGCAGATGGACTCCAAACTTTTTTTTCTTTTTTTTTCTCTCCTGAACGTTATTTTTCTTTTGTTTTGAAAAGATTAAATAATGATCTTAAAGAAAACTCTTAACTGATGAGAGGTCTGTCATGTTTTTATAGCACATTTCCCAATGCAAGTTTAACCTGTCAATAAAGACCAATATTTGATGTGTATATAGGTAGCGTTAAATTTGCTACCAAATTCAAGGAGTTCCCCTGTAGCCCAGTGGTTGGGGGATATTTTCCAGTCCCAGGGACTCTAAACTAACTGGTGATGGCCTTGGTTTTCAGCAAATTGGACAGAGGAAAAATATTTGAACGCTCGGTTTCGAGCTTCTAGGCCGAAATACAGCCCAACTTCATTTTAAGACTGATAGAGTAGCCGAGACCGCCTTACGCGCATCGTGATTTTGACCAACTTTGGCTCGATTTGCCGGAACTTGTGGGATATTTTTCAGTCCCAGGGACTCTAAACTATTTCGTGATGGCCTTGGTTTTTACTGATATGGACAGAGGAAAAATATTTGAAAGCTCGGTTTCGAGCTTCTAGGCCGAAATATAGCCCCACTTCATTATAAGACTGAAAAAGTAGCCTAGACCGCCTTGCGCGCATCGTGATTTTGACCAACTTTGGCTCGATTTGCCGGAACTTGGGGGACATTTTCCAGTCCCAGGGACTCTAAACTAACTGGTGATGGCCTTGGTTTTCTGTGAAATGGAGAGAGGAAAAATATTTGAACGTGTGATGCATTCTTCCAAGTGGGGCACATTTTTCTAAGTTTGGCGCATTTTTCCAAGTGTGGTGCATTTTACCAACTGTTCCGCATTTTTCACAAGTGTGGCGCATTTTTTTCAAGTTTGGCGCATTTTTCTAAGTGTGGCAAGTTTTTCCTAGTGTGGCGCATTTTTCTAAGTGTGGCGCAATTTTCCAAGGTTGTAGCATTTCACCAACTGTGCCGCACTTTTTCAAGTAATGCCCAGTTTTCCAAGTGTGGCACGTTTTTTGCAAGTGCAAGTGCGGTAGCGTTAACTTTGTTACCCAATTCAAGGAGTCTCCCTGTAGCGCAGTGGTTACATTTCCGAGCTTCGGTTCCGAAGGGCATGGCGTTCAGCCCCCCGAAAAAGGACTCCAATTTTTTTTCCATTTTTTTTGGTCTTGAACGTTTTTTTCTCTCTTTTGATTTAAAAAAGATTAAATAATGGACTAAAAAAAAATCCATAACTGGTGCGAGGTCTGTCATATTTTATAGCATATTTCCCAATGCAAGATTACCCTGTCAATAAAAACTATATTGGATGAGCACATAGGTAGCGTTAAACTTGCTACCCAATTCAAGGAGTCCCCCTGTAGCCCAGTGGTTACATTTCCGAGCTTCGGTTCGGAGGGGCATGGCGTTCAGCCCCACGCAGAGGGACTCCAAATTTTTGAGTCATTTTTTTTTCTTTTCCCTTGAACGATTTTTTGAGTTTTGCTTTAAAAAGATTAAAACTGATGCAAGGTCTGTCATCTTTTTAAAGCAAATTTCCCAATGCAAGTTTAGCCTATCAATAAAAACTACATTTGATGCGCAGATAGGTAGCGTTCAACTTGCTACCCAATTCAAGGAGTCCTCCTGTAGCCCAGTGGTTACATTTCCGAGCTTCGGTTTGGAAGGGCATGGCGTTCAGCCCCCTGCAGAGGGACTCCAAATTGTTTTTCCATTTATTTTGGTCTTGAACGTTTTTCTTTTTCTTTTTTGCTTTGAAAAGATTAAATAATGGACTTAAAAAAACTCTATAACTGATGCGAGGTCTGTCATATTTTATAGCACATTTCTTAACGGAAGATTATCCTGTCAATAAAAACGACATTTGATGTGCAGATAGGTATCGTTAAATTTGCTACCCAATTCAAGGAGTCCCCCTGTAGCCCAGTTGCTGCATTTCCGAGCTTCGGTTCGGAAGGGCATGGCGTTCAGCCCACCGCAAAGGGACTCCAAGTTTTTTTTCCATTTTTTTTTTTGGTCTTGAACGTTTTTTTTTCTTTTGATTTAAAAAAGATTAAATAATGGACTTAAAAAAATACTCCATAACTGATGCAAGGTCTGTCGTATTTTATAGCACATTTCCCAATGCAAGATTAGCCTGTCAATAAAAACTACATTTGATGCGCAGATACGTAGCGTTAAATTTGCTACCCAATTCAAGGAGTCCCCTGTAGCCCAGTGGTTACATTTCCGAGCTTCGGTTCGGAAGGGCATGGCGTTCAGTTCCACGCAGAGGGACTCCAAATTTTTTTGTCACTTTTCTTTTTGCCTTGAACGTTTTTTTTGAGTTTTGCTTCGAAAAGATTAAATAATGAACTCAAAAAAAACTCTATACCTGATGCAAGGTCTGTCATTTTTTTATAGCATATTTGCAAATGCAAGATTAGCCTGTCAATAACAACTACATTTGATGCGCAGATAGGTAGCGTTAAATTTGCTACCCAATTCAAGGAGTCGCCCTGTAGCCCAGTGGTTACATTTCCGAGCTTCGGTTCGGAAAGGCATGCCGTTCAGCCCCACGCAGAGGGACTCCAAATTTTTGTCTCATTTTTTTTTCTTTTGCGTTGAACGTTTTTTTGAGTTTCGCTTTAAAAAGATTAAATAATGGACTTAAAAAAACTCCATAACTGATGCAAGGTCTGTCATTTTTTTAAAGCACATTTCCCAATGCAAGTTTAGCCTGTCAATAAAAACTACATTTGATGCGCAGATGGGTAGCGTTAAACTTGCTACCCAATTCAAGGAGTCCCCCTGTAGCCCAGTCGTTGCATTTCCCAGCTTCGGTTCCGAAGGGCATGGCGTTCAGCCCCCCGCAAAGGGACTCCAAATTTTTTTTTCCCTTTTTTCTTTGGTCTTGAACGGTTTTTTTTTTTCTTTTGATTTAAAAAAGATTAAATAATGGACTTAAAAAAAAACTCCATAACTGATGCAAGGTCTGTCATATTTTATAGCACATTTCCCAATGCACGATAAGCCTGTCAATAAAACCTACATTTGATGCGCAGATAGGTATCGTTAAATTTGCTACCCAATTCAAGGAGTCCCCCTGTAGCCCAGTGGTTACATTTCCGAGCTTCGGTTCGGAAGGGCATGGCGTTCAGCCCCCCGCAGAGGGACTCCAAATTTTTTTTTCCATTTATTCTGGTCTTGAACGTTTTTTTTTTTCTTTTTTGCTTTGAAAAGATTAAATAATGGACTTAAAAAAAAAATCTATAACTGATGCGAGGTCTGTCATATTTTATAGCACATTTCTTAATGGAAGATTATCCTGTCAATAAAAACTACATTTGATGTGCAGATAGGTATCGTTAAATTTGCTACCCAATTCAAGGAGTCCCCCTGTAGCCCAGTGGTTACATTTCCGAGCTTCGGTTCGGAAGGGCATGGCGTTCAGCCCCCTGCAGAGGGACTCCAAATTTTTTTTTCCATTTATTCCGGTCTTGAACGTTTTTTTTTTCTTTTTTGCTTTGAAAAGATTAAATAATGGACTTAAAAAAAATCTATAACTGATGCGAGGTCTGTCATATTTTATAGCACATTTCTTAATGGAAGATTATCCTGTCAATAAAAACTACATTTGATGTGCAGATAGGTATCGTTAAATTTGCTACCCAATTCAAGGAGTCCCCCTGTAGCCCAGTGGTTACATTTCCGAGCTTCGGTTCGGAAGGGCATGGCGTTCAGCCCCACGCAGAGGGACTCCAAATTTTTGTGTCATTTTTTTTTTCTTTTGCCTTGAACGTTTTTTTGAGTTTCGCTTTAAATAGATTAAATAATGGACTTAAAAAAAAACTCCATAACTGATGCAAGGTCTGTCATTTTTTTAAAGCGCATTTCCCAATGCAAGTTTAGCCTGTCAATAAAAACTACATTTGATGCGCAGATGGGTAGCGTTAAACTTGCTACCCAATTCAAGGAGTCCCCCTGTAGCCCAGTTGTTGCATTTCCGAGCTTCGGTTCGGAAGGGCATGGCGTTCAGCCGCAGAGGGACTCCAAATTTTTTTTTCCATTTATTTTGGTCTTGAACATTTTTTTTTCTTTTTTTGCTTTGAAAAGACTAAATAATGGACTTAAAAAAAAAATCTATAACTGATGCGAGGTTTGTCATATTTTATAGCACATTTCTTGATGGAAGATTATCCTGTCAATAAAAACTACATTTGATGTGCAGATAGGTATCGTTAAATTCGCTACCCAATTCAAGGAGTCCCCCTGTAGCCCAGTGGTTACATTTCCGAGCTTCGGTTCGGAAGGGCATGGCGTTCAGCCCCCCACAGAGGGACTCCAAATTTTTGTGTCATTTGTTTTTTTCTTTTGCCTTGAACGTTTTTTTGAGTTTTGCTTTAAAAAGATTAAATAATGGACTTAAAAAAATTCTATAACTGATGCAAGGTCTGTCATTTTTTTAAAGCACATTTCCCAATGCAAGTTTAGCTTGTCAATAAAAACTACATTTGATGCGCAGATAGGTAGCGTTAAACTTGCAACCCAATTCAAGGAGTCCCCCTGTAGCCCAGTGGTTACATTTCCGAGCTTCGGTTCGGAAGGGCATGGCGTTCAGCCCCCTGCAGAGGGATTCCAAGTTTTTTTGTCATTTTTTTTTTGCCTGGAACGTGTTTTTGAGTTTTGCTTTGAAAAGATTAAATAATGAACTCAAAAAAAACTCTATAGCTGATGTAAGGTCTGTCATTTTTTTATGGCATTTTTCCGAATGCAAGATTAGCCTGTCAATAAAAACTACATTTTTTGTGCATATAGGTAGCGTTAAACTTGCTACCCAATTCAAGGAGTCCCCCTGTAGCCCAGTGGTTACATTTCCGAGCTTCGGTTCGGGAGGGCATGGCGTTTAGACCCCCGCAGAGGGAGTCCAATTTTTTTTCCATTTTTTTTGGTCTTCAACGTTTTTTTTTTTGCTTTGAAAAGATTAAATAATGGACTTAAAAAAACTCCATAACTGATGCAAGGTCTGTTATTTTTTTTATAGCATATTTCCCAATGCAAGATTAGCCTGTCAATAAAAACTACATTTGATGTGCAGATAGGTAGCGTTAAATTTTCTTCCCAATTCAAGGAGTCCCCCTGTAGCTCAGTGGTTACATTTCCGGAGCTTCGGTTCGGAAGGGCATGGTATTCAGCCGCAGAGGGACTCAGAGGGATTTTTTTTTCATTTTTTTTTCTTAAAGGTTATTTTTGTTTTGTTTTGAAAACGTTAAATAATGGACGTAAAATAACTCTATAACTGACCAAAGGTCTGTCATTTTTTCATAGCACATTTGCCAATGCAAGATTAGCCTGTCAATAAAAACTACATTTCTTGTGCATATAGGTAGCGTTAAATTTACTACCCAGTTCAAGGAGTCCCCTTGTAGCCCAGTGGTTATATTTTCATTTTCCAACTTCGGTTCAGAAGGGCATGGCGTTCAGCCCCCTGCAGAGGGATTACAATTTTTTTGCTAATTTTTTTGTCTTGAACGTTTTTTTAGTTTTGCTACCCATTTCAAGGAGTCCCCCTGTAGCTGTAAACACTTTTAGTTAAGGACATCAAACCTGGCTGACCGTAAATTATACCAATCTTGCCATGTCAGGGGTAGCCATGAGAGGCCATGAGGTTTAGCCATGAGAGGTGTTTCTGTGCGTTTTGTTTTCGCGTGCTAACAAACTCAAGATATTATTATTTGTAAAAATGCCTAATGGCTGACTACCTAACTACCTGTAAATTTGCTGCCAGGAGGTACGAAAATGGAGGTTCGGTCCACTCACAACAGGCTTCAACTAAAATATCAATCCGTGAAGGCATGAAATATCCCGGGGGAGGGGCTTTCCCTTAAGCCTACCTGGGAGACCGTTACGGCATATGCGAACATTTATCGTCGAATCATAATCTGTCCCAGGCATTGAGCGCCGGCTTGCCTGCGAAGGTGAGGTGAGTTCAACTTCTCAGGGAAGCCGGCGGTTGTCGGTGATTCTCGGCGATGAAAATATTTTATGCAAACATCATCTGCGAAGGGAACGACGATTCGATCCATATTTACAGGTGGAGTAACCAGGCTTCGTATGGGCTATATAGGTATACGCTTGAGTAGCAGGCAAGCCGGCGATTGTCGGCGATTGTCGGCGATGAAAATATTTTATGTGAACATCATCTGAATCCATCTGCGAACGCAACGCCGATTCGATCCATATTTACAGGTGGAATGGTTGAAAATTGCGCCCATTCGATTTACATTTCGCGCAAATTTGAGTACATGTACGTCGGCGATCCATCGCTGACGCGCCGGGCACCCACTGGAAAAGGTCGCCGAACATTTTCAGTTGCAACCGGCGACTATGTCGCAGATAGGTCGGCTGGATATGAGAACCAGGCTTTTTATGCGCTATATAGGTATATGCGGTCCCAAAGGGTATATGGTTTTTCAGCCGTTTTTGTCATAAATAGGGTATCAAATATGGATTACGCGCGAATATTGTCACGACACCAACTCGCGCGGGTAAGGAGCGAGATGAGTGAACGCTCCCAGCATTCTTTGCAGTAACAGTTCATACATGTTGAACCGCGAAAAGTGACGGAGGCCGAAAAAAGGCAGAGTAAAAGGTTAATTTGTCCTTATTCTCTGTGTATTTAGTACCTTTCCTTGTAGTGCTTTCATGCTTTGTCCCTATGGAGAGCTTGCTCCTTATCAGTGTACTTGTTGTATATTTAGGGAAGAACTGCGCTCGGAGCTGGAGAACTTTGTTGGCAAGCGATTGAACTCGCATTGCAAGTAAGCTTTTTGGACATACAAAATATATTTGATTTACTTACATTGTTAAATGTAGTAATATGTATTTCTTCCCCTTTTGATCGGGTTCCAGCTTGCTTTTATGTTAGCTTCGTTCTGCTTGAATTATCATCATGTATCTCCGCCCACCCCCTCCGCCATATGTGTATTTTCGTGAGTGTTACTCCCCACCTGCGGTATCTTCAGTATTCTCGCGAGTGTTGCCCCCACTCCCCCCTACACACACACAAATAAAAATAATTTTTTATATATATATTTGCCTTAAAAGGTGAATAATAATAATAATTTTTTCTCAGATGAATTATTTGTCTTTGTTTAATCATGACAAGATTTTTTAGAGTAATTTTATATCTGGAATGAGACAATACATGGCATTTAATCTTATGTGTAAACTGCTATATGTTTTGGAAATTAATTTTGTTTGAAATGCTTTTACTTGTAATGTACATTTTTGTATCAGTCAATTTGAAACCACCAGATCCCCTCCCTATACCCACAGGGGAGGAGGTGCTCCCTGAAAAATTGGGTGGGCACTTTCGAAAACCCTTACCCTATTTAAGAGCAAAATTGATTTTTTTTGCTACAATTTTTCCTACCCTATTAACGCCCTGACCAAACGTTTGATACCCTATGTAAGTACTGACCCTTAAAGCCATACTCTAGCTGTTTCAGACGTAGCTACAATTAAGAATGTTTTGTACATGTATGCAATGTAAAGCTTGCAAGCGATGTTACCATTTCAGCCAATTTTTATCAAGATAGGTTTAAAGTAAGAAATTTTGCCAACTGACAGATATATTCTACTAGTTTTCTCTAAAATTTTTCTCGATGCTGATTTATTATGGTAAATCCTTGAATTAGCGTCCAGGGAGCTTATTTCAAATTTAAGAGAAGACAGGGGCGCTTATTCGAGGGGGGTGCTTAAGCCAGGGGGGGAGCTCTTATTTAATTTTTCCAACATCGTGGCCTGATATGATCATTCTTTTAATACATCATCTGCATGTAAACAATACCATAAGTTGTTTATCGAAATAAAAAGCTGATCCTATAGTTTAATAATGGCACCATTAGAAATTCATGTGGTCACAAAATGAAACAATGTACAAATCTAATACTACTCGACGAAAACTATCCATCCTTTGCTGTCTCATTACTCGTCCACAAAATAGGGGGAGGGGAGGGGTTGCGCTTATTCTAGTGGGGGCACTTAGTTTCAGTTTTGGCCGATAGGATGGGCGCTTATTTGAATGGGGTGCTAATTCGAGAATTTATGGTATCTGATATTTTGTTGTGTGCATTGTCTGTAGTCACCAACAGCCAAATGTATGATTTCTTATCCAAAATTAACATCTGCTTAAAATTCTTTTTTGCAGCCTGATATGTATTTTCAATTGCAGTAACTGATCTTAGAGACCTAAAGACAATTTTACTGGAAATTAGACCTACAGGCAAACATTTCTGGATCAATGTTGGAGATAATGATCACGGTGTGAAAGCTCAAAATGTCAGGCAGTAAGCTTACAAGTGCTTCAAGATGCTCTCAATTTTTGTGTTTTATATTTTCATTTTGTTTTGCCCAAGCTAGATTTGCAATAAAAACTTAGATTAAGGGGTAATTTTAACCAGGAAAATTGTTTTGACAGGTACACGTAAACCATGTGCCATGAATTTGGTCCATGAAATTGAACTAAATTTTGACAAGACACAACATTGTCGAAGCATATAATTTTGAGAATTTGATGAAAATCCAGGTTACATACAAATCTGACCGTGCTGAATAACTACTAAACGACGACATGTTAGTACTATGGGTTAGCTTTTCCAGTCACACTTATTATTTTAGCTTGCTAGCATTGTGTAGTTCCAGAAAATATCCATACCTCCCCCACAGAAGGGATTTCTTCCAAGACCTGCCACCCCTCCGGAAATTCCAATTAAACTTCATACATTTCTTCAAATTTTTTGGTCTTAGAGAACCCCCCGCCCCCCAGGAAATTTCTATCCCTTCTGTGGGGGTAGTATGGATATTTTCTAGTACTGCACATTTGTAAAAAGTGTAATTTTAGGGCTGCATTTTGCTTTTTGCAGGGCAAAATATGTATATGTAAGGCTGTCTCAACAAGAAAATAAATATTCAAACAACCTAAAAGATACAGTTTTGAAACAAGTTACTGAAAACCTCCTTCCTGACAAAGTTTGAGAAAATCATTTTTTTTCTATCCTGCATAAGGTATAGGTGATTGTTACAGCAAGCTGCTCTTAATATCTGGTTGCAAACACTCAATTTTGGATCTCATTGGTGACCAGAAAATCGCTATTTTAAGCCCTGAAATCATTACAATAAGCAGATCTATTTAGTAATTAGTACATGGCTTTTTTCTAAGTAAATCCCTCCTCTTTGAACAATGTTAAAGAATATGTAGATTTGAAAGATTTCCATGAAACTTAAGGGGACAGTGTAATGAATTGTGCATGTGGCAAGTTTGGTTTGACAACTTAAAAAGTTTAAGCTGAATTTTTCAAGTTTGTTTGACAAATTCAAAATGGTGATGAGTAGTGGAACAAGTGGTAACTAGCTGCGGTGTGTGAACAAGAGGCAACTGCAATCAGGAAAAGGTGTTTGATGAATATGTGAAAGAAGAGTAAGCCTTCATTAGCTTTGTGTCCAGCTGTCAGTCTTGAAAGCAAATTGTGAGTGAAAACTTGGATCAGTCTCTCACTGCCGATATGTAACCCCTGTCAAAATTGGTAAATAAGTTTGGAGCAGGTTGGTTTGGCTTGCTTTTTAGTGTTTTTCAGGAATTCCCCTTTTGCAAAAATATTTGACAAAGTACATGTTAGAGGTACATGTTACATGACTGTTAGAGGTTAGAGCTCAGCATGGTTTCAGCTGTTATCTATCGCTTTGTAGAGTTTGACACCTCTGTAATTTGCCATATGTCGAGTTATAAAGTGTGGTTTGTCTTGCTCCATTTCTATTTCAGAAATGTATGTTCTATCTCAGTCTGTTTAATTATTCTCTCCGGAGGGACAAGTCGGTGATCATGTTGATTACTTGCATTCTATATTGTGATGCCGGGCCCAGTTGTTAGATTAAAACTGTGTTAAGTTATGTGGTTTGTTACCACTGATCGTATTTAGCTTTGCCCGACGTTGCAAGAGACTGCTGTAGTGTTACTTCGAGAATCTTAGAGATCCGTTCTGTGTTGTCAAAGCCAGTTATGTTTCTTGCATCCTGAATCTGTTCAAGCTTTTGGTCTCCTGAGCTCGATGTTTAGATTTATACCTCCTTTGTTTGTTCTGGCACCACATGATTTAAATGTTGACTGTTTGGCATCACGTATACCGGTACATTTGTAAACTGGTTACTTGAGACATTTTTTCGTGCCAATAAATTCTCATTCTTTCATGCCCATCATTTAAAGAGGGCGGTAGAGTGTAAACAATGGTGTGACTACAGGTGGATTTTTTTCGTCTCACGCTTTATGCTAGTGGTCGTGCTCCGTGCTTGTGTATCGCATTTTGTCCTCTGCCTTACTAATCCACCTGTTCTGCAGGCTATGGGTCATGCAGCTAAGTTTCAGGTTAGAAAAGGAGAGAGAGAGTCAAAGGGTGAATTTGGGTATAATATTTAGGTGTCTGGAAGTTAGAGAGGACATTTCTAATCAGTTGTAAAGAAAAAGTAAAAATTGTTGTTGGGAAGGGGGCAGTTGAATGAGTACTGAATTCTTAAGCATTGTGGAATTTCCAAAGCCAAGAAGGGGGGGTTACATGAAGTGCATGGATATTTTCTAGAGACTGCACCCATTGCATGTATCTTCATTATCTTAAGAACCTGCATTCGAGCTTTCAAATTGTGTATTGAACACAGAATTCTGTAACAATATTCAAGATTTCACACATGCCTATGACACTGTCCCTCTAGTTAATAATAAATCAGGAGTTTCATTAGGAGCTGGGTTGCAGGCAAATTGACTGGCTGTGAAGATGATTTTGCTGGCTGGGTTTGACCATCTACAGAAACGGTTTTCTTCTGAAGAAGTTCAGTTGAAAGAATTTTGCCTGCCTGTGAAAACCAGTTGCCCTCCTGCTGTAAATGTTAATGTAACCCCTGATAACAACAAAATACATTCATTCATTTGGTAATTTTTTTTATTAACACTTAAGAATTTTCACTTGTGGTAGGGTAAATTGCAACACATTTGACAAATCAGTTGATGCCAGAACTCGACAGAGAAATAAATGTAACCAAAGAGATGAAGGATAAAAGTGCTGGCACCTCATTTTGAATAATTAGTGATCTGTCATATTGTATTTATTAATTGTCATTGTTTATTTATTTTCCATCAGTGATCACATGTGATACATGTACATGTAGCTGACTACAGTGGGTAGCCCAACTGTGAAAACTTGCATCGACTTGCATGCAAATTTGATCTTGACCAAAGTGAGCACAAGTCATTGCAGGTCAAAACAGGTGCACCCAAGGCCTGCCCAAACAAAGTCGCGAGTAGACCCAAGTTTTGAGCTTGCCTCTACTTGCAGGTCCGTTTGGCCAGGGCTTTACTTTTGGAATATTGCTACTTTCAGCATTTGTTAGAGCGGTTTTCAATTAAGTGTCGAAAGTAATTAGACAATTACTTTGGTTTTGGTTTTGGTTTCACTTCAGTTTGAGATTGGCTGAGTAGTCTAATTGGTAAGTAATTGGTTTGGTTTTGGTTTTACGAAACTCAATTGAAAACCGCTCTAACAGCCATGAAATTTAATTGCTACTTTCATAGGGGGATCATTACCTTAAGTTAATCATTTTGTGTAGGTTATAGTGACCATATGTATAATTGACATGTTTATTAAATCTTGCATGGAAATCAAATTATTCTTAATCCCATGGTTATCACCATTTCATCATGTTAATCTAGTACAGTGGAACCCCACCTCACAGTTTTTTACAGTCACGTTGTTATTATGCCACATTTTTTTCCCCTAGCAAAACGCCCATACATTTTTCTCATGGAGAAACCCTCTGTAAATGCAGTCAGCCCTTTAACACGGCCAACTGCCACATTTTGAAATCCCAACCTTTATAATCCTTTACAATCTTACCCTGTTTAAGTGGCCACTCGGCCAGTTATATAGTAAATGGTTTAAACCTAGGATTATCAGTAGTTTGTATAGTGTGATCGTCCAGGTGAGGGTTATGTTCATCTTTCCGATCTAAATATTGTATGAAGTGATTGAAGTTCCAATTTTTTAAAATTCTATCTGCATTCCGGATGTTTATAAAAGAACAGTGGTTCAGAAGTTGATATTAATATCTGTTACTTCTGTTAAGACATCACTCAATTTAGATCAGTCACAAAATTTTACCCTACCCCATTAATACGGTGAACCTGTTAATACGGCCAAATTTTCATGGCCCATTGGCATGGTGACCATATTAACGGGGTTCCACTGTAGGTTGCTGGTATCCATTTATAATCCTTGGTGAAGTGAGTTACTGTTTGAGTAAAGTGCTGTGTTCAAGATCATAACTCAAGGACTTTGGGAAGGCTTCTTAATCTGGGGACCATTTCACCTGGTGTTATGCCACGACACCATAAACATTTATACAGTATCTAAATTTTTCTATTTCTTCTTTTGCACAGCTGAAGACAAAACACCTGAGGACAAGACAGGAGGAGGATACTATCCACAAGCTTACTCTAGAATGATGAATTTTTTTGCAATCCAGGACCAGGTAAACACTTGTGTTCTTATGCAATGATCAAATCAACACTTAACCTTGTTCCTTCAGGGGAATCCCCCAAGGGCATCCCTACAGGGTACCCAAGTCATCAAATTCTACAGCAGAAAAATAATTAATACACTGCACCACTTTTTTTCCCTTTTTAAATTAATACACTATTGTTATAGGATCCAAAATAGTCAGGGAAATTTTCGTTTTTTCAAAATCAGGGAAAGTTCACCTGAGGAATAAATGGAGAAAATGGGAAGGTTCCGTTTTGTACTGCACCTTTGAGAAAAAAAAGACCAGACCAAACTACTGAACTAACTCCATTCAAATTAAAACCAATAGTATGACACACTTTCAATAAGTGACCACCAAACTAAATAAGATCAGAACAGACACTACTCAACTTATACCAACAACTACTCGCCCCTACAGTAGTCACCACGGTATTTCTTGACCTCAACAGAACTCATATGATGTTCTTCAACCAGCCTTAACACAAACTTCACCAAAAGTAAACCAGTTGAATCAGACCATAACTGATCAGTCACTAATTACTACCTTTTTATGATGGCTTGACAGGTTCTCAAGGCATCAGTGCTTTTACATGTACACTAGACACACTAGATACTTGTCCACTTTTTTCCCTTGTGGTTGGCAACTTGACAGTTGTTCCTTTGGGCACCTCAGAATGGAACATACTATCTCCCCCCCCCCCCCCCTCACTTTCCAACCTTGCCATGATTCCCTATTATTTCCCAGGGTTCCCCAGGTTCAGGATTAGCTTTGAGTTGATCATTGCATTCCTTGATGTAAACCAAGTTCTGCTTTTAATTTTGAAATACCACAGACATGTAAATAATTCAAAGTGCTTTCATTAGCTCAGTAACTAAATTACATGTAGCTTTAAAGTGGATAACATTTCATTTGGTTATATTTTATGTTTTTACTGTATTTCCTCCTTGAAACCCCTGTTGGAGTTCCTGATGTTTGCCCATACAGGCACATGTATATAAGGACGAGAAGCTCTTTGGAAGAAGGCCTTAATAGTAATATCAAATATCAAAACTGCAATTTTTAGGTTGAAAAGGAGATTTGGAAAGATTTCCTTATTAGAATGCAGACTCAACATAATCAACCAATTCAAAGTTCTGGGATTGTACAAAACAATCGGATGATCTGTATAAATGTCCTTTCTGACTTCAACTGGAAGGGCTTTGAAATTTATGGCCGGAAGAGTGCTGAGCTGCTGTTTCACTGCTACACTGTAATATGATCACCCACCATATGGATCAAAACAAAAGAAAAAGAAAGAGATTGGGACTAATTATAAGGGATACTGGATAGAAGGAGTTGAAAGGAAATACTGACAGAAGTTCATCGTTTAACCCCCCCCCCCCCCTGCCTTCTCCCCTTCCAAAAACTTCAAGCAAACTACACTTTTTCATCATCGAAAAATTGTACTGGGGCAGGGGTTGAGTTGGTGTCTTTATACAGATGGGCTTGAGGATCAGTGGAAGAGACTGTTTTGTGATAAGGTGAGAAATACACGTACATGTACCCCTGATTGGTTTCACATTCTAGACAACACCCTACCATTTAGATCATTAGAATCAAAAATAGATTGGCCTAGGTGTAATAAGGGGGAGGGAAGAAGCATACTACAACATGGCAATCTTGCCAGTTCACAGGTACATGTAACAAAGTACATCTGGGGGTATGTATATTGTTTGCTTTCTTGTCTTCAGAAAAAAAACATACAAAACTTCAATTTCTTATAGTTGAAGGGTTGCAGATAAACTTTAAGGCAGGTTGTCAAGAAGGAATTCCATGGATCGGTCAATAAATCTTTGACAGAGCTGGAGAGAATATTTTTTTTATTTTGGTGGGAGGGAGGAGGGGGGAGGTGGGGCTGGAGGGTATAATTCTGCTTTTATCCCTGATAGGGGTACTGAACAACAAGTAAAAATAAATGGGCAAGTTGGACTCTTTACAGAGGGAAGGGGCCAATTGAGGAAATAAAGTAATTTTTCAGGAGAGTGAGAACGCTTCTGAATGTAGATCACTTATCATTTCATTCATCCTTGTTCTACATGTGCATTTATATTTTAAAATATTTCTGTAGTCCAATTGTAAAGAAGATTTTTTTTCCAAACATTTCCTTTCTAGCTAGTGAAAAATGAAACTCAGCATCAGAAGTCAGGGGATTTTTTTCAACTTAAAAAAAGTCACTCCAAAAACCTTACTTTTTGTCTTTGCCTATAGCAAGTAAACATTCAGGTTTTTGCTGTCACTGAAGTTTCAGCCTCTGAAGTGCCTGCTATCCTGAAGAAATTTGTCTCGAAAGAAGTGACTTCGGAGGCCGCCATTTTGAAACTGTACTTGGCAGCCAGGTCGTGTTTATGTGATGTCATTCCATTTGACTTGAAATTGGCAGGAAGGAGAAAAACCTGCTACTGACTTGCATCAAAATGTATTTTTTCCAAGCAATTATCCACTTCACTATCTTCAATGCTATTATTTCCGAGTCTGGAGCATGTTTTGCTCAAAATAATATGGCTCAAGAGCAGCCATAACCCAGAGTGGTGGTTAAAAGGCTTGTTGGAAGCCATTTGGACAAAATCTCGTGGATAGAATGATGCAATGGAAATGCAGCCTTGCTGCTGAGTACTGTTCAAAATGGCGGCAACAATGTCAAATTTTGGGCTTCCTTGGAGAGAAATTTTATAAGGAAAACCTGCACTTTAGAGGCTGAAACTTCGATGAGTGGCTAAACTTAGTGTGAGGTTTTAAATATACATTTATTTACATGTTTTGGAGTGACTGTCTCCTTTAACCATTTCAAAACAACAAACAGGGGACTTCATTTTGTAGTCCAGTGAATTTTTATTGGTGCTGAACTAAAACTCTGCTGTTGTGGCCACAGTGTCTTGATAAATTAATTGCTATGAAAGTGAATATAATTTGGCAAATTAATAATTGAGTAAGACTCTATCAAAACATGTTAAGGACTGATTGATTTTCGCAGTGGTTGTAACAGTTGACAACTTATTACTTTCTGAAACGCTGTTTTACAAATTCTATGGCTTGTCTGTAATTGTTTTTGAAGAGTTCTTTTTTATGTTTATTCACATTATTATTCACATTCTTCTCTGAGGTGTTATCCACTTTCAACAAATGTATTTAGAATGCATGTTATTGTTTGTGACGTCTTTTAGTTTTCATTTGACCTCTGTTTGGCTATGCATGTCTGTGGTATTTGTAGTTACTGTACAGTGGCCCATTGATACAAATATGACTTCACCATTCAGTTTATTTATTAACACTTATTCCTTCAGCATGAGTTTGAAAACAATACATTTTGCAAGTTACCAAAATCTGCAAAATACTTGGAAAATATGATGACTGGCAATGAAAAAATTTGAAATTTTTTCCTTATTCAAACTGTTAATCACCAGTCAGTTAAGTGCAATGTGCAAGTGTTAAAATGAATTGTTGACGAAATAAAAAAAAAATAATAGTATCTCCACTTTGGTATTTAAAAGTCCTACAGGACACGGGGACAAGTGTTTTCAAGTTCCAAAATGTTGTGTATCACCTCAGTCAAAGAGATTTAGCTTCGAATTCTACTGAATTCCAATTACTTTCACAGTAAAGCTTTATCAAAACGATTTATTGATCAGTAGAAAATGAAAATGGTTATTCCACTTTGCTATTCAGTGGTTTTATCGTTGTTTTTTATGGAGTTTTCAAAAAGATTTAATTTTCATTTCTGCCAAATTCTCATTACCTTGACTATGCAGATTTATTGCAATGCATTACTGATGAATTTAGAAATCAAAATTGAGATTTCACTGTCTGATTCAGATATTTTATTTTTGTTTAAAACTTAACTCTCATAACTTTGTTTGAACTTTTGCTGAAGTGATAAGTACAAATGTCAATTCCTGTTCTAGTTATTAATCCCTTTGAAATTACGCTTTGAAGTCTTGCTTGTTTTATCATCCAGAACTTGCGGAAAATCCGTGAAAATAATTACACCCCATTTGGGTTGTGTTTTAAAGTGAAGTCTCTTGACAAAACGATATGGGCCATTGTAAAGTCAGTGATATAAGGGTACAAGGAAATCGCTGCTGAAATGCAGTGTATGTTATAAAGCTCTCAGAACCACAAAGACGCACTACTTGAGGACATAGCCGTCTCTACATTTCGATACAATATAATCTCGAGGTCATATTTACAGATTCTCTTGAAATATAGCAAAATTCTTTATTGTAAATTTACACTTATAGAAGAAAAAGTTAAAAAGGCATTTAATTTTCTTGAGGATGTAGCCGTCTCTAAAGTTGGATACTATTTTAATCTTTAATTCATATTTTACAAAATTAATTGTCTTAAAATTTTGCAAAATTCTTAAAATTATTTCAAAATTTACTATCACAATTTAAAGTTGCATTAAATTATCGTTGTTTTTGTAATTCCGTTTATAGTGCGTCTTTGTGTTTAATACCTCATTTCATTGCTCTATTTGTGAGGCACAAAATGTGCTTAGTTGCTCAGTTGGGAAAATGGCTTTTTTCGGGACCAACGCTTTTGACGTCAACATCGGGCAAAAAAGTCATTGTCGCATTCCGCGCGTTTTAAAAATTAGCATTTTCTTTTACATACTGAAATTTTATCGCGGATTTTCAAGGAGCCCCAGTGAGTTGCAGGTTCATACCTCGCAAATTCGAGGGGATTTTCAGTCGCTCGTGCTTCTATTAAATTAGAACAGCCTAATTGGAGTTTACCATATTACGCATTTTTACACCTGTGAATTGTCTAGATTTCTGTAACTAAATTATAGCGTGACGTGAAAAGACTTGCGTCACGTTTACGTAAAGACATTCTTACGTAAAGACAGTTTGTGAAAGTGTTTTTTAAATTTTAAATTTTAAAGAAAAAATTTTAAACTCGACTTCTTGAGCAACTAAGTACAGTTTGCAACTCGCAAATACTATAGCGAAATCGTGATAGAAGTACAATCAGAGTTTTATAGCAGACCTTTTTTTAAGTAGTAGTTTTCTTAAAAGCAGAACTTGGTTTGTGGTCCTCTTATTCAGTGTAATCTCTTACGCAACTAATCTCTTAATGTTTTCGATGGCGGCGTGACGAGTGCGTTGTATGAAACATTGGGTCGTTTGTCATACCGTGTAACGGACAGAATTTATGCGAGACAGTTGCTACAGCGGTTGGAGAAAGTTGGAACTTAGTTCTACTTTCTGTAACCGTTGAAGCGACTTGTTTTGCAAACGTTTTGTCCGTTGCGCGTTGTGTTACACGGCTCGATGTTTCATCAACTTGCCATGCCGTTTTCGAGAAGATTGCGGGACAAGTTGCTTGACAGATTACACTGTATATCAGGACTTAGTCATGGACACAAGTGTTTACCTGGTTAGTTATGATGGGTTGCTGGTAAAAATGACAACACACAAAACTGTCTCTTTGTCTCTTTATCTGCGTTCATATTGTGTTAAACAAAAATTAAAAAAATCTAGCCGATCTTGTCCCTGCTTGTTGGGTTGCTTTCACTCTGCTCTAAGTGGAAGTGTTTCTTCAGTTCCTCATTAATATTCCAACTTTAAAATCCTGGTTTGTTTATCTGCTCCGCCATCTTTTATGTCGACACTTGACCACTTTAATGATATGGCCGTTTGCTCTCAAGTGGAGATGGCATAATAAAGGAAGTGAGAGTCTGCTCCCCATGCCTCCTCGGTGTCACTCAACTACATCATAATACCACACCATTTGAATTGGAATTTTTATTACCTTTGAGAGCCGTAAGTAATGCGCAAAAAGATTAATGCTTAAATAGTAAAATTTAAGATGCGTGTTCCAAGCACTATATCTAGAAATTTCCGTTGGAGGGACAAGGAAAACAGGAGCGCTAAAGTACAACTCATGTTCAGTAATTTCCATGGATGCCAAGAAAAGAATCCAACGCAAAAAGTTATTGATCTGACTTGCCGACCAAACCTCCTGCCGACTGTCCTCTCACAAACCTCACCAAAAGAAAACAAGTCACTTGAAACTCTACATTCAAGCTGATACAAGTTTAGGAATTTTTTAAAATAAGATCAAAGTTAAAGCGATGAAAGATTAGTAATTTGTTTTCAGGTTTAAGCGTATTTTGCTAAAGTAAATAAATAAATACTAATGCGAAAGCAAACGGGCGATTTTCGTCCGTTCACATCACCTAGAATTGCGATAACTCTGTTTTGACATTTAATTTCAGTTATTTAAAATCGATCAAGTCTAATTTGTACAAAACAATCCAAATATTTTTCGAAAGAATCGTAGTTTAAATATTCTTAGTAAATCTTATTAAAAAATTCACAGTTAAAATCGGTGGAATTTTGAAATTTGTGCTTTTGTTATTGTTAATCTTGGCTTTTAATAACATTAAACAACGAAGGATCCTCGGAAACTTAGGGCAGTTGGTCGGAAGAGTCGACGTAAACCGAGCGGCAAAATCGACACGACGAAAGGTTTCACCGCTCGGTTTACTTCGTCTCGTCACGATTAACTGCCGCTGCATCCCCGAGAATAACAACGAAGTTGATTAAGTATTAGAAAAAAAAAACGATGAGAAACGTTTTCCAGGTTTAGTTTGTTTAATACGTTAAGATAAACAATTGGCCTACGAAATTAAGAAATAACAAAATATATGCTGGATTTTAAAAGTTGAATTTATAGATTAGTAATGCAGTATTGATAATTAGCTTACAGTTATGTACTTAGTAATAGTAATTGGACCGAGTGGAGTATAATTCAAGGAGTAATCAAAACTATAACAAAATTCTCGAACGTGATTGGCTACCAGCAGCCCGATTTGAGCATTAATCGGACAGTGTACGCGTCATGCTTGTAATTGGACAGTAGGCGTCATTTTGCGCGTGCTGTTGTGGTGCACTTTGTTGAGTAAACTGCTGTGTTTTTCAGCATTCATAACGACGTTTAACCGTTCAGCGATCAATCGATGGTTTGTTCGTTTCTCGAATTTTATCATAGTTTTGATTAATTGGTAACAGGACATCGTGTCGTCCAATTCAGTCTTTAATCATACTCGTGATTAACAAATGGGACTCCCGCTTCGCGGTCGTCCGATTTTGTTAATCACTCGTATGGTTACAGACTGAATTGGACTCCACTCAGTCCTATTACCATTATTAATCACGCGAGTAATTTCAAAATCGGACGAGCGCGAAGCGCGGGGCCGATTTGAAATTACGAGCACGATTACTCCCTGAATTGTACGACACGAGGTCCAATTACTAATTAATCGCATCTATAACAAATTTCAGAATTAAAATGTCTTTTGAGAACTTCTTTTGACCGAAAACGTATGTAGTGCGTTTCATAAGTTTTGAAAACTGTAGGAAACATTGCAAAGAAAGCCATTAAAGCGCGCGCAATTGACGTGCAAATCACGTGGGTATCCAATTACGGGTGTCCAATTACAAAAAGTTTAAATGGGATACCTGTAATTGGACACCCAGGTGATTGCGCTCCGATTACGTGGCAAATAGGCGCGCAGAGAACCAATCACGATGGAGAATTTTGTTATAGATTCGATTGGAAATCAAAATGAGCAATTGGCCAAAGTTTAGTGCAAAAAAAAAAAAACAAAACAAATTACATACCAACTTTAAGATTAAGTAAGTTAAAGAAGGCAAGATAAATCCTAGACGTACAAAATCATATCGAACTATGGATATGTTTGGTTACAAACAACGTTTACGAAGTCAGTTAAACGTTTTGAAAGTCAAAATGAACAATTGGCCTACGCTTTGAACTCGATCAAGGAAAATGTAACTATATGTTTAGTAGCCAAGATTAAAATTTTCCAAAACGAAGCCTCCTTAATATGCGTTATTTGTATCATTACGCAACACTCCGGGAAGAAGTGTTGCGTGACAACTTAAGTAACGCCAGCGCAGGAGACTGCTTTTGAGTTCTTTTAGGTTAACTAATTCCTGGAGTTTATCAGAAAAAAAAGCCAAAGTTGTAATTCCAGATAATTTTAATTATATTTTAATTATATTTTATATTTTCTTTGAATTGTGGACTGATAGCATTACTAAATTCTGTTCTTAAGATAATTGTGACTAATTTATTTTTATTTGATACCTAATTTGTTTTTATCTTCAGAATTTAAACGAAAAGAAAATTATTATTTTTAAATAAGAAAAGCCCTAAAGGAGAATCAGCTCTTTCAGAAGAATCCCAGATGACTAGCAGCTCAATCTAGTGTCGCCTGTGAAATTACAGTCAAGTCAGATCAGTGACCTTCATTGTTCAAAACTAACCCCAACATCCTGGAAATGTACTACCCTTGACCTGCTCTAAAGCACTACTGTTTTACGTCCTTAACAACAGAGAAATTCTAGAAACACTGATTGAAAACAAACATCTTTCAAGCCAATTGGAATAAAGGTGTGGTTTTCTGACGTAGTCAAGTAAAGCCAAAAAGACATGAAAAGCAAACCCTCACCTTCCCCCATGATGCCTTCTCCACTTGAGAGCAAACGACCACACCATTAAAGTGTCGAAGTGCCTCCATCGAAAAAAAAAAAAACGGAACAGATAAACTCACCGGCATTTCTCAGTTGGAATATCGCAGAGGAACGTCAGAAACACTGCCCTCAGAGCAAGGGTTTCCACAACCCTGCAGGGACATCGATCGGCTAGATTTAAATCTGACCATTTGTGTTGTGTGCGGGTGTATGGGCCATCTCAGTCCCTGAAAATAATCTAAAATATACTAAGTTCAGTGGAAAACATCAAATCCACAAGGAAAAAAATTAACAAGCTCATTAGCACAGTAAAAAAAACTATTCACTCGAGTTAAAAAAGCTTATACCTTAACCAACTAGTTCTGCTATTGAATCGATACTTAAGTAGTAATAATACTTAGACATACTCAATCTGCCTTAGTTAACACTTCTTGGAGAAAAGTAGGATTAAAAAGCCCGATTCCCTAAGTGGTTTTGAACTACTGAAAACTACTGCATCGAAACCCTAACGAAAATAACCATAAGGGTTATTTTTCTCTCTATTATAAATGTACTATGATGCCAATATTATGGCTCACTAGGAACGCCCACTAGATCTGAAGGGTCTGTTCTACACCCCTGTTCTTCTGACTATCCCCACGTTTGGCCTATCTTTAACACGTTAGTGTCAATGCTAATGTGAAGACCTTATGACAACAAAATTTGTAGTGTTTTCTTAGCTGAGTTATTTAGTAATTGTTTACTTCTGCGCTAATGAGCTTGCTGTGGCACCTTTAAACAAAGGAGACAAAGAAATTATTTTAGAAAAAAACTTTTGTTTTTTAAAACTGGTCGAGTAAGAAATGACAATTTTGTATGAAGATACATGCATGTTAGTTATATAAATTTGAAATCCTACAGATTGGTATTGCATTAATTTCATAATTTCTTAATGCTACAATTGAATATACTTTAAATGCATTATTTTGGGAAAACGTAGCTCAGTTTTTTTTTTTTTTTGTAATACTGGTGATCAAGTAATAAATAACAATTTTGTATAACACTTAGTAAATTGAATAAATTTGTGAAAAGCAGCAGATTGGTATTGCATTCAATCGATAATTTCTTGATCAGCCAATCGAATTTACTTGCATTACCACAAAAGGGTAGTTTTAGGAAGCTTCCTTTGTTCAAAGGTGATAAAAAACAATGCTATAGTTTCAAGCACCATCATGTTATTAATCTGAACAAAAAAAAACGCTCAGTGACAAAAATGAAAATGCTGCTCATCCAAAGAAAATAATTGTGATCAGTAACAACTGAATTAGCTAATGATTTTAGAGGAAGTAAAATATTTTCTTGAATACAAGTTTCCTATTGAGCAGCTACTTTCCCAAAACAAGTTTATTTGGATTACAAAAATGTATTTCATTGTTGAAAGTATAGACAGGAAAAATTTTTCTCAAGGAAAGCAAATAGCGTAGCATTCTGGCAACTAAAACATACATGTATATTTTTTTCAAAATCAGACAAAAATAAAGAGAATATTAAAAGGTTTCTTATGCTGATGTTGGCAAAAGACATTTTTTTTCAACTCCAAACTCGATTTAAGATTTCCGAGGAAAACCAATGGAAGTGAACAGATTTCATCATAATGCTGGTCAATAGGAATCTTGTGAGAAGGAGAAACTAGGTTTTCATGAGCAAATAAGTGGCTTTCGTCAAATCATATTTACTGTAATGATTATATCCTGCTGTCTTACTTCTTTAGCGGTACACCAAAATGCCTGTACATATATCAAAAAAGTAACTTCATTTTCTTTTTAGGAACTAGAAGAAATTGTCATTAGAACTCAATAGGAATATTTTTAGCTTTGCATTTAAGAGCATCCTAGAATTTAAAAATGAGAATTTTTAATGAGCACTCAAAATGTCTGTACATGTGTAAAAAATAAATAAAGTGGTAAATAAGTTTTGACTGTATTTCCTAGTAACCGAGCCTTTGGACAAACAATTAACAGTAAAAATTGGCGATAATAATTTGGAATGACCTTGTGATGACTCATTGATCATTTTCAAATTCGTAAAACTAAAAGTCAGATTCTTGTGAGTCCTTTATATACTAAGAATGCATGTGAAAGTCTTGTTGTATCTGATTAAAAACACTACAATGTGGAATGTAGAGAGTATTAATTAAGAACTAAATAGTTTTGCTTTGATTGAGTCAGACTGAGTGTTCAGTTTAGGGTTTTTTTCTTGGATAAAGAGCATTTTATAAATTATTTCTAATTGAAACATATTTTGGTTTATTTTCTGCATGGGTTTTTGAAATTTCTTTGTCTGTTTCTGAATTCGACAATAATAATTGCAAAAATTTACTTTTTAAGGCAATTGTGCAGTACCAGAAAATATCCATACTCCCCCCCACAGAAGGGATTGGAATTTCCTGGGGGGGGGGGTTCTCTAAGACCAAAAACTTTAAAGAAATGTATCAAGTTTAATTGGAATTTCCAGAGGGGTGGGGGGTCTTGGAAAAAATCCCTTCCATGGGGTAGGTATGGATATTTTCTGGAACTGCACATTTTCAACAAAATGTCGGCTCTCAAAATGTCTGTACGCATGAAAATACAACAAGAATTACCAAACTGTTAATTCACAGAAACAGATTTAACCATAATTGAGTTTCAGTCAATTTTTAGTGATGATTGCATAATTCCCAGCTCTGATATGATGAATTGTATGGAAAATGTGACAAGCAAGCCACTTATTTTCAAATGAACGACACCCACACAACACACTGGTCAGTTCAATACTCTGTTTACATGGGTGCTAGTTACATGTGCATCCATGTGGTATTGGAAGACAATGTTAAATATCTTCAAATTGCAACTAGATAAATTTGAAGGTTGTTAATTGCTATTTTAGTTAGCTGCATACCCTGGGCTTTTTATCTTAACTATTAATTGAGTTATTGAGTGATTTTTTGATTGATTAAATGATTGGTTGATTAATTGATTGACTAACTGACTGACTGACTGACTGAATGACTGAATGACTGACTGACTGACTCAGGAATTTCACTTTACCTATGATTAAAAAAGAGATCTTTGAAAAAGACAGAAAATAAGTAAAGTTTCTTCCCAATTTACACATTAACTAAAATAACAGCTGCAAAGGAGACTGCGAAACCACATGTGCACATGTAACTAGGAAATGAACAGAGAGTAATAAATTGGTATTACAAATGTTTACCTTGAGTAATCAAAGAATTTTTCATCTCAGTTGGCCCACCACAATGTGTCACCAATTTTGCAAAATTGTAATTTAGAATATTGCTTTTTCAGGAGTGAGGGAAACCGGAGTACCCGGAGAAAAACCCTTGGGGCAAGGTGAACTGTGCCATCTCTGCTGTCAGTAATATCTCATATACCTCAGTATATGTATAATTCAACTTATGAAAGTTCACCATCCAAGGCTTGCTTTCATCTGCTGTCCTTGATCCCCAGTTGTCAGTCCTCAATCCTATCCTTGCTCCTTGATGCTCATTTAGAATTTAGAAATATTGCTTTTTCAGGAGTGAGGGAAACCAGAGTACCTGGAGAAAAACCCTCAGGGAAGGGTACACTGTGCCATTTCTGCTGCCGGTAATATCTGATATACCTTAATATATCTATCAATATTCAACTTACGAAAGTTCATCATTAAAGGCTTGCTTTCATCCGCTGTCCATGATCCCCAGTTGTCAGTCCTCAGTCCTATCCTTGCTCCTTGATCCTCTGTTCTGAGTCCTCAGTCCTCTGTCCTGGGTCCTCTGTGTGCTGGGCCATCCTGGGTTCATGGTCCTTGATTCTGTGTTCTATGTCTCTAACAACTTGCCTGCAAATCCAATACGTAACTAGTAAGTATTTTGTACATGACTTTTGCTAAACTTGAATAAAAAACAATGTGCAAATAATTCTTTTCTCTTAAAATTTTGCTTCAGAGTCTTACGAATTTCACAACCTCCTAAAGGATCACCCAAACATTTCTACCCCACCAAAACAAACTAATTCCTTGAGCAATCAATCACTGTTTTTGGAGCAGAATGTTAGCCTTGAGCAAGGCAATGATGTTCGTTGTTGGAATAAATGATTCTAAACCAGACATTAACTCAGAAGCCAGAGGCAAGAATTTCTGATTCATTCCAAGGAATAACATTGACCCAAGAATAAATAAGCTTGAAGTGAGAAACTTAAAATCCTCTGAACTTGGGGACATCTCAATGAAATGAA
>NC_138145.1:22299939-22374939 GCF_964199315.1 Orbicella franksi
CACGGTTGTTCGGAAGGCGGTTAACGCTAACCCAGGATTTAAAGTTGACCGATGTAAAATTTTTGCTTGTATACAAATGTTTTTCACTCAGTTCACTGCTTATGTTTTGTGTATTTTCAGATTATTCAAATTCAAAACAGAAGGCCAAACAATTAAAACAGAAAATCTCACCGCAAAGTTACAAAACGCAAATCAAAATGCTCGCTTAACCTGGGTTAACTGAATCGGGCTTTGAACAACCCGGCCCAGAACCTTGGCTAAATCTATATATTATGGTTATTTGTCTCGTCACGTAATATCGGAGGATGGTCGCGTGGCTACCCGCCAACAAGTTCGCTCAATCGCTCTCTCGTGGCGGCTATTGAAGCCTCGTCCAGGCATTCAGTTTATTGGGTTGCAGCGCAAAAAATGGCAAATAAAAAAGGGGAGACCGTCTCCCGTTTTCCCCGCGCCGCATTCTTCATTATGTTTTATTCTCTCGCTGTTTTTTTGCACTGCTCTCAGGCTGAGCAAACGCCTGGAGGAGGCTACTACTCATGGAGAGCGGGGTGACTATGGCATAACGAGACCAAATATATTGCATAGTCTGCGAAGGTGGCGGTTTCGGTAGGGTTTTGTGGCGCGGAACGAGCAGCGAAGCTGTGAAAGCCGCGAGCGGGAGAAACTGCATGCCCGGATCTTGGGGTCTTTTATTGCCGCCCCTTCCAACACCTTCTATTCATCCAGTTAGTCCAACCAATCAGACTGGGGTTCGTAAAATGAAACTTGCTTATTTAAATGCCAATTTCGAGTGAAAGTGATAACAACATATCAAAACAAATCCATCCATGGTCCATTCATGGGCTTTGTCGATGGCGGCGAAGGGCGATACACCTCTCTCTAGCTCTAGTCATCATTCTTCTCGTGGCTTCGCCACTCGTTTTCGTAGCTTTGCTGTTCCGCGCCACAAAACCCACCGAAATAGCCAGCTACGCAGGTTAAGTATTGCTCCGTGTATTAGCTAGGCCTGGAGAAGTTCCGACGTTATCATCGATATGGCGTGACATATCATGGTACTTTGGACTTATGACGCGATCCTTGTCATGCGATCGTTGGAGACATTTCAACCCAATCTCCTTTCGTTCGCCGTGGTGTTCGTGACGACTAACATCGTTTTCTCGGTGGAGCTGCTGGTACTACGATTCTGTTGGTTTCCTTGCTTTCGTTCATTATCCAGATATTGAAAAGTCCAAAATGCCTCAAGCCGTAAGGAATCCGGAAATCAAGTTCACAAAAGTAGGTCACAGCTTCACACTAGTTGGTACAGTACAATATAGGTGTAAATTTTAGCCCATCCAATTAGTCACGAGCAAGGGAGTCTTGAAGTCGAGCGTTCATTATTGAATTTGAAACTTTTTCACGTCTGAGTTTCTTAGTTACTTCTTTCCGTAATCTCTTATACCTTTCCCTGGTAAGGTCACTGTTCACATGGGGTTCGATCTGACACACTGGTGCAAAAATTACCCCTAACAAACTTATAACATTAATGTTTGGGACGTTGAAATAGAAACGTGTACAATTTAACAAGGGCTGTGGCAATAGTTCGGTGATCTTCAGTATATCCCGTATGCCTAATCAAACTACTTCTTAACAGTCACAGCAGGTTTAATTCTAGCCTGTTGATAAACTTAAGAGGCTATACTCAATAACTTTGTACATCGGACAGATCTATATCCTTTGTATTGCGTATTTTGTTGATTTTAACCTTGGAAAGAAGGCTAAAAACTTGACAAACTTTGTTCTTTAAATGTTTAATAGCTCTTTATCAATAATGAATTTGTGGACTCTGTCAGTGGAAAAACATGTCCCACCATTAATCCAGTGACCGAGGAAAAGATATGTGATGTGGCGGAGGGTGACAAGGTGGGTACTGATATCCAGAACAATGCAATGAATGCAAGATATTCTACTTCTCATGTAAACTAGGGGTGGCAAATGGTCCTTCAAAAGTAATGGGTCTCGCAAAATGTTCGCTCAGTTTCACCGGTCTCGCAGTCTTGTTTTTGTGGCGGTTATGTCTCACTTTTTTGCAAGGCTAAGAAAGTCTCAAAGTACCGATTTGTTTTTTCGTTTTTTAAATGACTTCTGGACGTCTTAGAACCTGAACGTCTCGAGCTCGCATTTAAAACACTTTAAAGTCTCGGTCTCTCAAATGAGGAAGTCAAACTGTCTCGGGTTCCCAAAGAAAAATGCTAGTCTTGCCCTCTCGCAGAGTCTCGCTTTTACTATTGACCAGCCCTTAAACTTAAGAATTTAAAGCTAGCTAAGAGTACTCAGATGTTTATCTGTAAGAGTGATATTGCCCTGAGCAGTGTGAGCAGCCCAGGGGGAGGGGGGGAACTCCCATAGAAACAGGACGGGGATACTCATCCTAAATTTTGAAAAGAACCCCTACGAGGTACCAAGATAATGTTTGGTGGGTGTGGCTGGAAATTTCTTTCACCCTTAAGAGGTACCAAGTCTAAAACTATTCATTAAGTGACACTGATTTTTTTACTGTAAAAGCTCCTGCTGTGGACCATTTAAGGCTGAACACCCTAAGTGGTACCAAAACCACATTTTTAACCCCTAAAAGGTTCAAGGAGAACCCCCCTTTTTATATGGGAGTCCCCCACCCCCCTCCCCCCACTGTTTTAATATTCTTTTTGTGAGTGCGTATGCCCAGTGAAGATTTAACCTGGCAAAGCTGGCACTTTGAAAGGACCAACTGATGTACCTGTATTGCTAACATTTTGTAGCAATGGCTCAGATAGAGAGCTCTGTAAAATGTATTAAATTCTGACTAACTGATATCAGTTTTAATTTGTTTTTCTGGACCAGGCTGATGTAGACAAAGCTGTCAAGGCAGCTACTGAAGCTTTTAAACTGGGGAGTCCTTGGAGGACAATGGATGCTTCCCAGAGAGGCAACCTGCTGTACAAAGTAGCAGATCTTATTGAGAGAGATTTAGAATATCTTGCTGTGAGTTAATTAATTATGCTTTCATGGTAAATTTACAGTAACTTTGGTGTATGTGCAGGGACGAACTGCTGAGAGACTTGAAATGAAGAGGTAGCAGGATTTATAAGCCTTCTACCTTCAGAAGTTTGACTTTTTCTTCTGTCAAAATTCTCAGTGACATGGCAGTCAGCTGTTGTTAGTGCTGCTACTGGAATGCTCATTTTCTTCAATATTATTTGCAAAAGTACCATAAATTTAAGGTATATATTTTTTAGCACACAATTTTGCGTTACCATGGATCGCACAACTGTAGATGTTTCCTATTTTTCTGGTGCTGATTGGAGATTAAAGTAGTGGCAAGTCAAGCACGGAAAAAGGAACACTCTGTGGAAACTGGCCATGGCTGGTGCACATCTCTGCACCTCTAAGCCCACACCCCCAAAACATGTCAAAAATTTCAATATTATTAAAGAGCTCACCAATGGCAGTTGACTGATTTCATGTCTTGATAGGCAGGGTAGACCAAGGCAAGCATTGTTAACATTAAACAAGTGTTAAAAAATATTGATCTACTCATGCAAGCTGAATCTGATGGTGTATTGCATAACAATACCAACAATTTCAAAACATTAAACTGGGTACGTCAGTATATATTGCTGCCAAGGCATAAAAGTATATTTTATTGATTAGTAAAATTTAGAGCTGGTAAATGCTGTCATCTCTCATTGCCTAGACTGCTGGCAGTCTGTTTTTCTCTCTAAATTCAGCCGCGGTTATGAGGAATGACGCTTTAGTGTAAAGGGGAATGGGACGAGACATGGGCGCAGCACTCGGCCACCGCCATACTGCCTTTTTGTGTTCACGATGACTAAAACATTCGTCTAAGTGACCCTAAGAGAAAAACCCGGCTGCCAGCAGACTACTCATTGCTGCTAGCCAGTTTGGTATTTTGCAAGAGAAATGCATTACTGGCATTGAGTGATGAGAGGCGTCTGTATTCACAGGCTATGAAAATAACTCTAAATGTTATGGGCTAATATCAGCACATTTCTTTTAAAACCCAATTATTGCTAGTCCCTGGAGACATTGGACAATGGAAAGACATTTTCTGATGCTGTAGGTGATATTCGTTTATCAGCAAAATGCTTCAGATACTATGCTGGCTGGGCTGATAAGATAACAGGAAAGACCATCTCTACTGGTTAGTTGGTCAACAACTGAGAAACTGGTTGTTCACATTTGCTCTTATATATACATTCTTCATTACTGTTATATACTTTTGGACACTTTGCCCTCACAGTGCTTACTCTCCACCTGGAGGTGCAAATTAATGGTAAACCTGTTACGTGGTAGCATCCCAACCACAGAGAAAGAAAACTACCAGTCACTTAATGCCATGGAAACCAGGATGATTTCTGGTGCCTATGGGACACTTTGGCCCAATGATGACAATACAATGCAGGCTATATCTACAAAATATTTAGTACATGTAAAATTGTAAGACTTACTCATGCTGTCCACTGAATTTGGAAAATAAATTGATTGAAATAAATCAGGGGACAGCCAAAATTGGCCAAGGCTATAAAGTCCAATTTGGCTGTTGAAGAAGTTTTTAAATCCTATTATTTCTAAATTTGTAAGACAATTTTATGTAGTCCTCTTACTTATTAACTATATGTTGTGTACGGAACTGTCCATATTACTTATTTGGACACTATCCTAATTAAGAATTAATAAACAAATAATCATGCATGTGCTTGTATAAAAGTTTGGGCTGGTTTTGTAATTAAATATGCAATTCAGGCTATAGCCATTAGAGTAAAGGGAAACCTTTATTAAACGAACACCGTTGGGACCTTCCCAAGTGTCTGCTTAATAAAGGTTTACAACAATTGTGCAATGTTTGTAAACAATTAACATTCAACGGTTCCTCTGTAATGTAATAAAGTTCCAGTTTGTATCTTGAGTTCAAGTTCATCACCTTTTGTTCCCAACTTTAATTGGTTTGTAATAATGCCCTTTCAATACAGAAGTGATAATACAGGTACATTTAATCGACTATTTCAAGGATGTAATCCAATGCCACATTGTCAATTCATCCAGTGTCCGCTCATTAGAGGTTTTTAACAACAGAAATTAGCCAAATACAATTTATTTTAGGGTCCACGTCCACTTAATAGAGGTGTCTGCTGAATAGGGGTTCGTTATAAAGCAAAATATAAGATGTTAATTTCCGACAAGGCTAAGTGTTGGCTTAATAGAGAGTGTCCGCTTACTTGGGGGTCTGCTTAATAGAGGTTTCACTCTATATACCATGTGGCACAAAATTTTTGTGGCTTCTAATTTTTGTGGTTTTTTTCCATGATGCCCCCCCAGAAAGACATTGCCTCCAAAACAATTTTCTCAGCAAAAATTTACTCCACTGGTGAAGTTATACATACAAACACATCACAAGTAGAATCTTGTTGCAGCCATTTTATTTCAAACATCTCTTTTGTTCAGAAACAAAACAATGAAATGAGAAACAAAACATGCCTTCAGAAATAAAGAAAGGTTTACAGGAAAGGATCATCTGAGGGTACTCCATTGGGAATAGCATCTACAATTCCACACAAGACCATGATGTAATTGTAATAGAGTGACACCTATAACTGGATTACTGTGTTTTACATCTCTGCATGTTGTTTGACTTATCAATTGCATGCAAATTAATTTAAAAAAGCAAAAATGTTGTAATTTCAATTAAACGTGACTTCCCGAAAATTGCAAAAATTAGTACCCAGTTAGAAAAACCAGTCTTTTACCATCGCAAAAATTAGTTCCAGCAAAATACAGAAATTTGCTGATTCCAAAAATAAACTCCCACAAAAATTTCGTTCACACAGTACATGTATGATGCGCGATATTACCGGTAATGCCTGTAATTTTAACCACGCTTGAGATTTCTCCCAGCTGTGCATTCAATAAGTATCATGACTGGTAACTTTGCTCTGTTTTACTGTTTTTTGCAGATGGTCCTTTCTTTGTGTACACTAGACATGAGCCTGTGGGTGTTGTTGGAGCCATTACCCCATGGAACTTTCCTCTCCTCTTGAGCAGCTTGAAGCTTGCTCCATCCCTGGCTTGTGGCAATGTTGCCATACTTAAACCAGCTGAGCAAACTCCATTAACAGCTCTGTATCTGGGATCTCTCTTTCAAGAGGTGACGAAGATTCCATTGACTTGCTCAATATGAAAAATAGGCCTTATTCATGACAGCTGCTGTGTTGGTCAACTCTTACATGTGTATGATGCAAAATTATTAGTCATGTGTTCTGCCAGGGGACAAACACACCAAAGAAGACAATTCATAGAAAACCACTTGCCCTTACTAATAATAAAGTACCAGTGTCAAAATTGCATTCAAGTAGTTGCACTTAGGTTTGTTTTGTTGTGCTCTTCTAATTGTAATAGATCATGGCAAAAAGTAACCCTTAAATTCCCAGTAGTGATCAGAATCTAATTTCTCATTACAGTACCATACATTAGCAAGCAGGCAAGTGACAAAAAGAAAGGAAAAATGCATCAACTATGTTATATTGTCTTGATCAACCACGTAATTCTCAGAACTGATGCTGAAAAAAAAACTGTGTGCAGGTTATCAGTAAGAAGAATCAACATTTTGAATTTGGCACTTAAAAAGGTTTAGGATCCTTGCAATCTTTATTAAGATTCACTGTTATAATCCTCAATTTACAAGTATAACAAGCCTCAAAAATTACTGTGTCGATCATCAAAGATCCTCAATTGAGAGATTTCCTCAAGAGAGCATAAAAATCATTATGTCATTTAATTTGTCAGGCTGGCTTTCCTCCTGGTGTACTAAACATCATTGCTGGTTACGGCCCTACAGCAGGGGCCGCCATATCTGAACACATGGAAATCAATAAAGTATCATTCACTGGATCAACTGAGGTGCATGATCTTGTAGTCCAATCTTTATAATTATTAAGTGACCAACCAAGCCTTTTGATTTTCTTTTTTATTATTTTTGTTTATCTTGTATTGGATATTGACTTGTACCATACTATGCCATCACTGCATATACTGTATTTGATGGAAGCAAACATCAAAATTAAGATAAGAGCAAATTTTATTACAGACAGTAGGTCTCTGCTATCTTGAACTTCCAAAGGAGGAGATAATAAGATAAATGGGATCCAACATAATGTGAACAACCCATTTAACTGCCTTTTAAGGATTTAGGGTGTACTAACCACCATATGTTGGCTTAGGTTGAGCTTTTTTAGTTCCTTTTTACTCAGTTTTGCTGTTGTTTATGGCCATTTCACCAATTTATTCCAAACAACATTTCCTGTAATATTATTTCGGTCAGGTTTTGACATCCTAAAAGTATACATGGGTTGCTTATGACAGAGTCTTACGTCTGAGCATGTAGTATAACTGATGTATGCAGAGGGTGATGCAGCTATATAGATGCTTTCCAGGCCTATGAAGCTAGATTTTATTGACGTGATTAATGATTGACATTGATGCTTAATTTAAGGTTGGGAAGATAATCCAGGAAGCAGCAGCAAAGTCTAACTTGAAGCGTGTGACATTGGAACTTGGAGGAAAGAGCCCTCTCATAGTTTTTGCTGACACTGATATGGACCTTGCAGTAGAATTTGCCCACCGTGCCTTGTTCTTTAACCAAGGACAGTGCTGCTGTGCTGGCAGTCGCACTTTTGTACAAGATACTATTTATGACGAGTTTGTAAAAAAGAGTGCAGAAAGAGCTCAAAAGTGTACAGTTGGGGACCCTTTTGGCGAAGCCACTGAACAAGGACCACAGGTGTGGCAATAAAATTAAACAGTTCGCAAATTTACTGTTTGCAAAGACACCCATTCAGGAACGCTTAAGTTGGCCACGGGTACTTTCTAGACAAGTAGTAAACTACATGTTTACAAAGTTTGTGCCATTTTTTAGTCTTTCATCATGCCAATTTTGCTGCCCAGTTTACTTCAATCTGGTCTCATCCAAACAATCTAACCTAACCAAGGATGCAAGAGACTTCACACAGGAGGGGCATTATCTGCATGTTGAGATGTCTTATAAACAATGATAGGAGATAAAAGACTTACTAGTTGCGTATACAAATCTACAGGTAGAGCAAAATGAATTAAAACACTGAATACACTTTTAAACATAGGTTTTCAGGATAAACACATGGTGAAAGTGATGATGATAACCAAAAAACTGTCCAAATAGGAGACTGACAAACTGTTTCTGACTTTGTATCCATAGTTTCTTTTCCAGTGGTTTTTAAATTCAGTTGATGGTTTTATTTCTTTTTTAAATGAACTTTAAATCTTATGGTTTGAAACATCAAATTTGAAACTACCCTTTGTAGTGGCAAACAGGATATTTTCCCCTCCAGGAGTTGTGCTTTTATCATTTATCCAATTTGTTTCTTTTATAGATTGACGAAGAACAGTTTAATAAAATCCTTGATCTGATTGAGAGTGGGAAGAAGGAAGGAGCAAAACTGCAGTGTGGAGGTGAACGGCATGGAGACAAGGGATATTTTATCCAACCTACTGTTTTCTCAGATGTTAAGGATGACATGAGGATTGCCAAAGAAGAGGTGTCTCTCTCTTATATTTAACACTTAATGACTGGTCCTGAAGGGAACGGTGAATTTTGTTTCCTGAGAATCTCAATGTTTCCCTCAACTTCATCTCGGGAAACAATGAGATTTGTGGGAAACAAAATTCACTGTTCCCCCTGGGACTAGTCATTAAGTGATTTGTTATATACAGCAAAACAAATTCCCACAAAAGAAAACAAATCCTCCTTCCCGCTGAGATTCCAGCGACATCAGGCCACCTTCATGTGCAACAGCGGTCAACATTTCGAGGTGAACAGTGAACTGTTTCCCTTTTAACGTCATAGTTTTTGCAATGTTGCCTGCTCATGGCATTTGGTGGTAAACAGTTTTATTGTTAGATGTCATGTAACCATGAACTAGCCAATGAATGGGCATGCTGTAGTGGGAAAAATGCCAGTTATATATCAACAATAGTTCTGACCAATGTGTTTTAGATCATACAGTAAGTTGACAACAGTCATGTTTAATAATGCTGGTGTTTTTCATTGAAGATTTTTGGCCCAGTTCATCGATAAGCAGATATTCAATTCAGTGATATCAAGGAGGTCATATACATATATTTATAGCATAACTTATTTACTGACACCTAGCCATGTTCTTATCTATATCAACTATTCCATGGCTGGTAAAGTTGTGTGACGTTTTTGTTTACTAAGTTAAGCTTATTTATTTTCATTTTAGATATTTGGTCCAGTGCAACAGATAATCAAATTCAGTGATGTAAATGAGGTCATTGAGAGGGCAAATAGGACAACTTATGGCCTGGCAGCTGCAGTATTCACCAAGGACATAGACAAGGCAACAACTATTTCTCATAGTTTGCTTGCAGGGACAGTTTGGTTAGTAACAGTAATAAAAATTAAAACTATCATGCCAAACAGCTAACGTCCCCCACCCCCAGCCACTCAGTTTTGGAAACTGAATTTTTGCAAAATGCCCATGATTTAGCCAATGGCACTTGGGAGAAAACATTCCAAAGGTTTACATAGAAGGTTTACATTCATACAACTAAAATTAGTAAACAAAAGGCAAAACAAAAGGCTCATAGGTTACTTTATCTGACGTTTGCCTTGCTAATATGGACTTTAAGTCAAACGATATGATCAAGGGATCCATGTATTCTGCTTTGGAAAAGCCACATATCGGTTAAATTTGTATCGTGGAAATCCACAAATATGGATATTATTTCCATTCCCAATTTCCTATCAACAAAACAAATAACAAAAGTATCAAACTGAAATAAAAGACCAAGAATTTTGCTTTTGTGGTGGCTTTCAAAAAAGGCGTTTTGAATGACTCTGAAAGAGCCGTTTTAAAATTTTTCATGAAGTTTTTGTACCATGAAGAAATGAGTTTTTCCTTCATAGCTTTCCAATTTTACTAGGCTGTCGATTCAGGTCATAGAGTATGCAAGGTTCCAAAATAACTACTTTATAATTATGACAGTTTCATTAGCCATGTCCATCAGATTTGTAAATGTTTTTGTTCTTACTGCAATTTGAGCATGTATGTATCCAGATTTCTCCCCCACCCCCCCAAGTCCCAAGGTGCCTGTACACCTATGGGGAAGGCAGAAGAGAGAAATGCTATTTTTTACTCTTCATCCCAGTATTGCTACTGACCAATAATGTAAAACATCTCCCTTCCCACCCACCCACCTCCTTCCCCCCAAAAAGAAAGAAGACTAAATGTTCTTCATGTCACAAACAAGAAGATCTTTTAGATCTTGTAACCGCGCTTTAAAAATTTAACTGGTTTATTTACACTACAGTTGAAATGCAGTGCACATTCCAAAGCAGTTCTTGATGATTCATTGATCACTGTAGACACCACATCACTTGATCAACACAAACTGTATTACTAAAAATAAATAAACCCCATGCAGAGCAAGAACCGTGCTTGGCCTATGGCTGTGCAGTTAATAATTGGTTCAAAACACCATATAGCATTTGTGTGGCACTCAGTAATAAACATAGGCACGCAAGGCGTGCAAGAGTTATTTTTTTGTGTGTGAAGTGTCGGAGATAAGAGCATTCATGGAGCTGTTTACAGTAATTATTTGGTTAATTTGACAAGTTTTTTGATTGCGCTGTACAGTAAGAAAGAAACTGGGAATTTATGATGTACATGCGATGTTACATCAGTCATGGTAAGATAGCTAAATAGTAAGCCATAAAATGTTTGACTGAACAAACTACAGTAATTTGACGTCTCCAGATTAATGTAGATACCATCTTATTTTCTAACAGGCAATTTGATTCGTTCTTTGATACAACCCGCACTGGGATTGGTGTGACACGTGCACATGCATAACTCCCTCACTCACCGATCACATGGCCCTTCCAACCCCCAAGAGGAACTTTTGCTCAAAAATACTCAAGTTAATTAAGAGACTTTTTCGCATTTTATACGAGTTGTAAGTTTACCCTTTTTACACAACACAACACAACTTCACTGAAAATAGAAAGAAAGAGAAAAAAAACCTCTCTGACACATTAAAAGTCTGATTTAATTAAATTGTACTTTAACTTGGTGCCATGCAGTCTTCAAAGAACATTTGAATAGTTTTCATACTTCATATCGGACTGAAATGAATGTCATCAAATAAAACTATTAAACTGCTACTGCAGAGACGTAAAAACTGTCCAGAAACAAAAGCTTCTTTTTTGTTTAATATCCTGGAAACAGTAGCCGATAACTTGTCAGCTCTAATTGAACTTACTCCCATATAAAAAACGAAAGTGTTAAGTTACCATTTGTTACTAAAGATAGCAAACATCTCGTGGGAAAGAGTGGTGACAATTCATCAGCTCTAATTGAATTTACTCCCTTGAGAAAAACAAGAGTGTCAAGTTACACTTTGTAGCTAAAAAATAAAAATACCTCGTTATATTTGCATGCAACAAGAACAAAACAATCATTACCCGCAATTACTATTGTAAACGGTTGAACTGTTTCAAATCTAAAATAATAGTCTCGTCTCCTCTAAAACATGTCCTAAGAACTAGAAGGGACTATTTGTGGCCTCTAATTGAATTTACTCCTTGTGAAAAACAAAAGTATCAAGTTACCTTTGTAACTAAAAATGAAAATATCCCGTTCCTTTTGCATACTACTAACTCATGAACTGTTTCAAACCTCAAGGCTCATCTCATTCATAACTAAAATCCTCAGCCTAACCCACAGAAAATGTCGAAGTAAACCCAATATATGAATACTTCCTCCTCTTTTATAGAAGAATAAATATGGCCGTTCTGAACTCTGTCAGGGTCAAATCTTCTCACATACCATTTCCCTTTACAACAAGAAATTTGATTGGCTGTTTATAGTAGATCCAATCTGATTGGTGTGACATACATACATCTCTCACTCAATCACTCATCCCTAGACCCGTTCATAACTTACGTGCCAACTAAGAGGTTTTTTTTTTTTTACAAAAAAAAAAAAAAAGACTCAAAAATGGACAGTTTGATTTCTAAAATACTTCACGGTTCAAGAAATACCTGGCAAAAGATCTTAACTGATTACAAAATACATTAAGGGTTTTACATTGAATAGACTGGGAAGACAGATTTTGTAAACATGCATGAAATATCAATGTAACACTCTTAAATTGCGATTTACTCCAACCTGCTGATTTCCTTCAGGGTCAACTGTTATTATGGTGGAATTCCTCAGGCACCTTTTGGAGGCTTCAAAATGTCTGGCTCTGGAAGAGAATGGTAATATTTGTGAAGATGACTAATTGTTATATAAAATTATGAGACTAGTGGTAGAAAGAACAAAAATGAGACCTATCCATTACTAATTATTTTATTTACAGTCCTGGTACAATGAAGCCTGAAAAAAATTCATTCTGAAACGAGATGTAAACCATACCACAAATGTTCCACAATAGTTTCATGTGAGATATTAAAATTGACTGCGTTAACCTAAGAACTCCTGTGAATATGGAGTGGATCATGATAAATTAAATGCAAATTAGAAAAAGCTCTAGTCCTCTTCACACAGATTTCAGATTCAGATTTTATTAATTGACACTATTTACAGACATATTTCACTATCGCACACTATTACAAAAAATTCATTAATTAATAATAAGGAAAATATAATAATAATAAAACCAAAACAAAATGTGCTCAGTGACCAAAGAAGCATATGCAATTCACATATATGTATTAATAATGGATAGTTAGTGCCACTGTACATTCCAACCAAGTTTTTAATAGCACTGTGACCTTCAATTTACATTTGTACTAATAAAGGATTTAAATTGCAAATTGATACACAAACACTTATTTATTTTTTTTTTATTATCCAGGGGTGAATATGGTTTATTGCCTTACCTGGAGGTGAAAACAGTAAGTGATTATCAGTTAACTGATTGAGAAAACTATTCATTGTTAGTTGTGTCCAGTTTATTGGCAACGTTTTATGGATTTTAACACACAACAGGGAACTTGAGAAATCGCCTTTCTTGGATATACTATGTACCTGGTTGTGCACAGACTCAATAAGGTATATTACATGTACCGTACCCAAATGATATGGCTACAAACTCTTCTAGGTTTCAAAAATAAAACTTTAGGTCATAATGTTATTGAATATTAAGCTTTTGTTTTCAGGGCTTAAAAGGTGTCAAAACTTTCCAGCGAAACCAAACTCCTTATACACATAACTAGAACATGACAGTTGACCTTACTAAAAGAAATAATATCTCTGGAAATGTTGGCTGAATTTGGGTATGGTAAATATCTGATCGTACCTTTTATGGTATGCTCTGGCAGCATAACAAGATCATTTGGTCTCACCATGGGCATTTTGGCTTCACTTCATCTTACCAAATATGAACCGTGGCTACACCAAACTCAACTGATATGCTGCTGTAATGTACCAAAAAGGTACATGACCAAAAGGGTACATGATTAGGTTTAAATAAAGTGAGAGTGGTAGTCTGAAACTGTTATGACTGGCTTCTAGTTTTAGGTGATGTGACCGTGTAATGGTTATTGCAGTTTGCTAATCAGTAGAAATGTTATGTCACCTAAACAACATACTCCATCTCACACCCCAAAGTCAATTGAAAATAATCTATTGTTTTGTATAAAGTAATATTCCTAACAAACAAAAAATTGTACTGCTGACCTGTTATTGAAAAGTTCTAACTTCCCTTAAGATAATAACAGAAAATCCCAAGGTTAAAAATGCAGTTTTGGTAGCTCTTAGGGTGTTTAGCCTCAAAAGGTCCACAGCAGGAGCTTTTGCGGTACCTTTAAGGGTATTGGTGGGAGGCGCAGTGGCCTCATGGTTAGTGCGCTCGTCTCCGGATTGAGCGGTCTGGGTTCGAGCCCTGGCCGGGGACATTGTGTTGTGTTCTTGGGTAAGACACTTTACTCTCACAGTGCCTCTCTCCACCCAGGTGTATAAAGGGATACCGGCGAACTTAATGCTGGGGGTAACCCTGCGATGGACTAGCATCCCATCCAGGGGGGAGTAGAAATACTCCTAGTCACTTCATGCTACGGAAACCGGGATAAGCTCTGGCCTGGTGGGCCACTTGGCTCGTATGCAGACTTTACCTTAAGCGTATTGAGCTGAAAAAATATGACAGGAGCTAATGTGTTCTGTTAGAATTGGTACCTCTTAGGGGAGAAAAAAATTCAAGCCACGCCCACACAAAAGGATCTTGGTACCTCTTAGGGGTCCTTTTCAAAATTTCTGACGAGCACCCCCGTCTCTTTTAAATGGGAGTCCCCTATGGGGGGTTGAGGGAACCAACCCCACCTGGTACCTCCCAATACAGTGGATCATGCCACTGCCTTATTATAGAGATGGACTGATTATGCTACCATGTGTGTTTTCTTGTAGGTTACAACAAAAGTACCAACAAAGAATTCTTAGAGTCAAGGCATCAACTCCAGTCAATGACTACGAGTACAGTCCCTGTTTCACTTAGTCTGTCGAGCAAGACTGTAAATAAACCAGGAGGAAAAAATGGCCACATGAAAATCTGGGGGCAAGAAGTGCAACTCCAGGATTTCATTCAGCCATTTTTTTCTCTTGTGGTTTTCTTTTGCATCACGTGCAATGGACTGTGTGAAAGAGAGACTACTTGTACATGTAGTCTACTCCAGTCACAGTTCCACAGCATTGTTGTAGACAGGGAAAAAATTGCATAGTAAAAAAAAAAGAACTTTGATTAGACAACCAAAATTATTGGTCTTTAAAAAGTAAAGCGACATCTGATATTCAAATGCAACAACCAAGAGTTAATTAATAATTTTAGTACACTGTATTGACGAAATATGTGAAATAAAATTACCACTAAAGACAATGGTTTCAGGTCTTGAATACATTGCAGTTTTTTAAAGGATAATTTCATATCATTGGGCAAGCCACACTGTCTGATTGCTATAAAATTTGCTCAGACAGCCTATAGGTACAATGTACCTGACTAACCAAAACTCTCACCAGTGACCCCAGGGACAGGACTGTGCGTGACCTACATGATATAGTCAATTTAAGGTAATGTGTAGTTCTTGAAAATATCCATACCTCTCCCACAGAAGGGATTTTTTTCTAAGACCACCCCGCCTCTGGAAATTCCAATTAAACTTCATACATTTCTTTAAATGTTTGGAGCCTTTATTCAAGTGTGTATACCAAGAAAATACAAGTGAGAAGTGGGACATTCCATAGCATACCGTGCAAAAGCGTTGCATAACAATTTTATACGATGCCATACAAAATATAAAGTATGAGTGGTCCTTCTTTCGCTTAGTACGTTGTGCATGATGAAAACCGCGAAGAAAACCTTAAGGAAAATGTGGCTGTAGGAAATCCTAGAAAGGGAGACCGGCCATTTTTTCCTCCAGGCTTAATTGCAGTCCTGCTTGATGGACTGAGTGAAAGAAGGACTACTCTGGTCTATAGAAAATACAGTGGCCAAGACAATCAATGTAGCGCACAATGGAAAGGTTGGGGTGTAATACCATCCAGGACAAAAGTATACGGCGGCTTTCCTGATTACCTGCACGTTCTATGGCAAGGTGTAAATGGGTTTATATTTTGTATATGTTGTAGGTCAATTTGTTCTTTAGAATGATTTCCAGGTAGATAAATTTGTTTCAACTCAGGTTAAATTGTTCAAACCAGTTTTTTTTTCAATTTTTAGGGCTTCTTCAAAAGAATAACATGCACACCTCCCATCCCCCTCAGTTCCTAACCATTATACCTTCCCTGCCAGGATCCCATATCAACCCCCTAACCATAACTCGCCTAGATCATGCAAGCAATCAAGTGTACCAAGAAAATACAAGTGACAAGTGGGATATTCCATGGTATACCAAGATGCATGGTATCAGTTAAAGGGTTTACATGGGTATGCAGGGGTGTTCATGTGTAAGATAGGTATTATTATGGGAATATCTGGCTGACCTGATATGCAGGGCAGAAAAACAAAATCAAAATCTACATGCCCAGTGGGCCAGTCTCAGTTTTCACTTGCCCCCACTAAAATATTACTTGACAATGTGGCAGCCAGTATGGCAATCAGAGGACAAATGCAAACAAAGTACACTTGGATTCCTAACTAATCCACACTTTCAACTCAATGATTAACTAATCTTGTAGTCTTAAGTTTTGAAATAGCTCCTGACTGGAAATTATCATTTATCAAGCTGACATTTTCATTCAGACTCACAAGACTACTGAGGCTAATAATTATTACTTCACTTGCCCACCGGGCCACTGAACTTCTATTTTCACTTGGCCAAGAGCAAAATTTACTTGCCCCAGGCAATCAGACTTGGGTTTTTTCCTGCCCTGATATTATGGTAGCCAAACATCACTTGTTGTAGGAACAGTGTCACATCGAAGGAATCCTGTATGCATCAGAGAATGCCTGTGTACATGTACTTAAGCCCTGGCCAAATGGACTTGCATGTAGATGCAATTTGAAAAGTTGGTTCTCTTCTCGCGAGTCCGTTTGGCCAGCCCTTGCATGCATTTACGTTGACTTCCGCTCACTTTGGTCTAGATCAAATTTGCAAGCAAGTTTTTCACCGTTTGGTCACCCAACCCAAGTCAACACAAGTTGAGTGATGTACATTCACTGTTATAGCAACCTATTAGCCAATGAAATACAGGATATATATGTAGCCTTGAAATTGTTTTTTTTGCGACCTGTGTGTACCAAGTTAGATCGTGGTGACTTGGATCTACCCCACTGTTGTTTGCGCTGATTCTGTCCTTTGGATCAGCTCTGTGGCGATTTGGATGTACTTTGTTGACGTAGCTTTTGTTGTTGCTTTGACCAACTATGCCTGCTTGGACTGTCTGAGGAAGAGACCTTCCTTTGATGATTGCCGCCAGCTGGTTGAGAGCCTTGTGTGCGGTGAATCTCCTGGCAATAACTTCCCAGATTGATTGTTTGGTCGGGATGAAGGCCTTGTTTATCTCCATACTTTCTCACTTTCCATTGCTCTCTTTACAAGTAATCTCCGCTTGTAATGTTTGGAAGCTCGCACGATGGCACTGTCCAAGGATAATTTTACCACAAACGTAGCTGCTGGTTGGACAAGATTATCCACCTGGTCAGAAGTGATTTCCTTCACTTTAGCAGGGTGGGATTTCCACTGAGGGATGGCACCATCAAAGTCCTCTTCTCGCTCTTAAAATGCCTCTCGGTGGGCTTCCACATCAGTACAGAGACTGTCAGTACCAGTGTCCAGAAGTTTGAGTTCTGCATTGCAAATGATGTTATCAAACTTTGCATGAAGAGCTTCAGTGCCTTGGCCCTTGGCTTTAATGCATAGAATCTGAAGGCTTGAAGGTATCATGCTGTCGGCTGCATGCTTTTCAAGAAGCTTGATCCTTGCCAAAAGACTCGCGTGAGACTTCTCAATGTCCAGGCACTCAAAAACTTTCTTTCTCAGAATAGCTTTGATTGTAGAATCAAGCTTGGAGTGACTGCTGGTTAGTGGCAGAGCAGGATCTTTGCTGCTTGGTAGGCAACATTTAGAACCAGCGTTCCTCGCCATGTGGCTTCTTCCCGGGGGTGGGATACTCCCTTATATGGGCTATATAGGTATGTGCAGTCCCAAAGGGTATGGTTTTTCAGCCGTTTTGGTCATAAATAAGGTATCGGTTTTAGCTGATTTTAGCCATTTTGGTCATGAAGAGGGTATGGTTTTTGCACTCTGGCCTTAATATGGGTATGTTTTTAAGAAGCCATTTTTCGTCATTATCGAAAAGAAAATCAACAAAAGCCCTTCACCAATTATGTTTATGGTAATTTAACACTGGTCTGAACTAGGGAACTAATTGTAACACAGGTCTGAAACAAGGTTTTGATCTAAGGGTCAGGTCATAAATGGGTTTCAAATTTATTGTCAGGTCATAAATAGGGTAAGGAATATTGCAGATTTTGGTCATAAATATGATAAGGGTTTTGGGAAGCAGGCTGCGTAAACCCACCCAATTTTTCTGGGAGTACCCCCCTTCTGGGGGGGGGAACTTCCTCTGGTACTGATACAGACTTTTTTAAACGTTAAACCAGTGAGCAGGACTTCTGTGATCTGGGTTGTAAAACGTTTTTATTTTCTCCTGTGTCTCGTGTGACTAGCACACACTTTATCAGGGAATTTTACATAGCTAGTTACATGAAATACGTAGGAGAAAATAAAACTCAAGTAGTTTGCAGAAGTGCTGTTCACTGAGCTGGTTTAACTTTAAAACTGAAATTAAGAAAAAATTCCTGATGCAAGTTAAATCAAAACAAACTCAACCATAATTTGAGTTCGTTTTCCTATTAAAGTTTCACTGATGGCTCTATTCATGGCTTATAAGGGTTTACATGGATATACATGGTTTCACAAGGGTGTGCAGGGATATACAAGGGTTTGTATGAGTATACATTGGTATACAAGGGTTTACAAGGGTTTAAATGGGTATACAGGGGTATACAGGAGTTTACATGGTTATATAAGGGTATACAGGGGTTGACCTCTAAAGCTATGTTGGCGGGTGCCATGTGCACCTGGTAGGGTCACCCATGCCGAACAGGTCGAAGGGTAGGGGCCAGACGAAGAGGCTCCCTGGTCCTCCAGATTGGGGGATGGGCTGCGGGCTGATAACCCGCTCCTGTAAAAAACATATTATTACCGAAACCAGAAGCAGAATAATTTCAAATGATCTGGGGGACGTCATGGTCACTCCTCACACCATGAGAGGTTCAATGACGTATGGGGGTGAAAGCCAAACGGAGGCCCTTGGGCAGATGAGATCACTAGTCCACCCAAAGAACGTCATGAAGATAGGAAACTGGAACGTGAGAACGCTATACAGGGGTTTACAAGGGTGTACAAGGGTATACGCGGGTTGACAAGGGTTTACAAGGGTATACAAGGGAAAACAGAGGTTTACATGATTGTAAAGGGGTTTACGGGGGTCTACAAGGGTTTACAAGGATTTACAAGGGTTTACAAAGGGATACAAGGGTTTACAGAAGTATAGAAAGGTTTACAAGGGTATGCAAAGGTTTACCGAGGTATATAAGGGTATACAGGGGTTTACAAGGATTTACAAGGGTTTACAAAGGGATACAAGGGTTTATAGGAGTATAGAAAGGTTTACAAGGGTATGCAAGGGTTTACCGAGGAATATAAGGGTACACAGGGGTTTACAAGGGTTCACAAGGGTATACAAGGTATACAGGGGTTCACAAGAGTTTAAAAGGGTTCACAAAGGTATACAAGGGTTTACAAGGGCTTACAAGGGTATACAGGGGTTTACAAGGGATTACAAGGGTATACAAGGGTATAGAGAGGTTTACATGATTGTTTAGGGGTATACAGGGGTTTGCAAGGGTATACAAGGGTATGCAAGGGTATGCAAGGGCATACAGGGGTTTACAAGGGTGTACCGGGGTATACAATGGTATAAAGGGGTTTTTAAGGGTGTACAGGGGTATATAAGGGTTTACAAGGGTATACAAGAGTATACAAGGGTATACAGAGGTTTGCAAGGGTTTGTATGGGTATAGAGGGGTTTACAAGGGTTTACAAGGGTGTACAGGGGTATACAAGGGTTTGCAGGCCTTCATTGGTTAGCATTATTATGGAATATGTGGATGACTATATGGCTGGGAGACTATATGGTAGCCTACCATGAATTATACACCGGATTTGATGTTGTGCAAACATACATGTGCTATTAAAGCAGTACGTAAAGTGTTGATGTTCAATACTGTCTGCACTTATACTTGTGATTAACCAATTGGACTTCCCCATCATTAAAAAGCCAAATAAATGTAAATACCTACCAAAAATACAAAGGAATCTTCAGAGTGATTCGCGACTCGCTGCATCGTTGAACTTGCCTGAGAGAAGTGGTACACTTTATTGCGTGTAAATAAGGCACCTACAGGCTTAAAGACCGCTGACACAGAAGTGCGTAGGCTCTTTTTCCGTGCCTTCTCTTCCCCTCCGATTTCCCCTCCTGTTTTGCGCACTTGTTGCTTCAAGTCCTTCAAGCTGAAAATGCCTAAGCCGATAAGGAATCCAGAAATCAAGTTCAAAAAGGTAAATTACGGCTTTGCTGCAAAACCTATGGTAACGTTGTTCATTGTAGCCAAGTTTTTTGCAAGTTCGGCTGTTCGTTCTAACTGTCACGGGGTAACACAAGGAGTGAAATGTCAAAAATAATAAAAAAACAATAATAATAAACTAAAGCAAGCTTAACTAAGCTTATCACTATTTTCAAAACGATCATAAAATGATCATTTACTCTTTTCAGAGCCCTTTTAAAAACTAGACATTGGCAAACAGCAATGATTGACTCAAGCAGATAGACAAAAGGTGTTCAGTACCTCCCGTACAGTAGACCAAAAAACTCGATCAGGTCACGCAATAGGCTAGTGACCTTATAGTTCAGTCTTCTATATAGAGGAAATACATTGAAAAGCAGATCAGTATTACTACTTCTATGAGGCTTCGGTAGTGTGGTTGTATATTGAGGAGGTGAGACAAAACATAGTTTTATTTGCTAAATTTGGTACTAATAATTGCATGCCCCTGGCACTGTCTTGTTCTTTCTTTTCTTAACAGCTATTTATCAATAATGAATATGTAGACTCTGTCAGTGGAAAAACATTTCCCACCATTAATCCAGTGACTGAGGAAAAGATATGTGATGTGGCAGAAGGTGACAAAGTAAGTATACACGTATGTAGCAACAGAAGTGTAGGGATGTACTAGTAATTGGACAATAGTTCTTGTAAGTCTCTAATGTGCGGAAGTCACAGGATTGACTCCGGTTTTGGGAAATGAATTCATATATTTGTTTCTTTTGAGTTTAACTTGTTGTACTGATTTGTCATACCATCTTCATTCTCATTTTTCTACCCAGGAAATTTATTCTTGGAGAGAGCAAAACTTATTTTACTGTCTGCATAGTATCACCTTTCTCATATAATTTCTCACCAAGTTTAACACCATCATACAGATTGGATCAAGAGGTTACTGACAGTGCACTAATAAACATCATAAGCAGTTTATAATGTGTGATCATCTGGGTGAGGGCAGCCCTGGATGGAACCAATATTTTTCATAGAGGTGCGGCCCCTGCTAGTTCTGAAAAGAACATAACTGCATGTTGTTGGTGACAGACTTTTGAACAACCCGAGAAGAAGTCATATTCTAGCTGAAGATGACTTCTGCTCAGGTTGTCAAAACATCGGTCACCAACTGTTAACAGTTTTTTTCAGAACTACCCTCACCCAGATGATCACACTGTACCAACTACTGATACTCCTGAGTTCAAACATCATAACATTTTATAAGGCATCAACAAAAAAACACTATGAACTGTATCCTTTGTATTCAAAAGGCTGCTAAAATGCTGCTGAATATTCTCTTTCTCTGACATTTTGATTAACACTCTTGCATCCTGTTCTAGGCTGATGTAGACAAAGCTGTCAAGACAGCTACTGAAGCTTTTAAACTGGGGAGTCCTTGGAGGACCATGGATGCTTCCCAGCGAGGCAACCTGCTGTTCAAAGTAGCAGATCTTATTGAGAGAGATTTGGACTATCTGGCTGTAAGTGAAATTATTCAGTCAAGTAAATCTTGGATGTTTCAAGTGGGAAAAGGAGGAGGGAGGGTAGCTGTTAGTTGTCTGATCTTATTGTGTGCCACGTTTTTGCTGTCATTTGGATTATTACTACTATGCATGTACATTGTTACAGTTCTTGCATTTTGAGTGAATCTTCCTCAATATCTTGAGGATTCCATAAGAAGCTTTAATATTATTTTCTTTTTTGAAAAAGTACGTTACTGTGATTATATAATGCTCTTAATTTTACAATCCTCCCACTAGTCCCTGGAGACATTAGACAGTGGAAAATTATTTGCCGATTCTGTGGATGATATGGATTTGACTGTGAAATGCTTCAGATACTATGCTGGCTGGGCTGATAAGATAACAGGAAAGACCATCTCTGCTGGTTAGTAAATAGATCTGAGAAAGTCTCTCATAATTGATTGTCTATTAATTTTGCTTTTTAGCTACATTTCATGTTACATTAACCAATAATAATTAAACAATCTATACAAGTACCTCTTAGAGGTTTATAACCATGCTTTCCCAGCTAGCTGCCTCATTATGTGGAGATTGGGTGACTGGGGCAATCCAGGGGCTTCCACTGTGGCCAGCCAGCCCTTAGATAGAATACTAGCACTATGGCTGGGAAATACCTACAACCCAGCCATCAGCCCCAACTCTAGGCCCCCTGCCACACCAATAGGATCAGTGTAAGGATGAACAAGAGGGAAAGGGTGGATGGGGAAAACCTCCACTAAAGATGGAGAAATGATGCTACAAAAGAACCACAAACCACATTAAGCACTGCTGTGCTGTGCTGCAGAGTATTGGTGAGTTGCCATTCAAGCCTGCATGGGGGAGTCAGACCACTGACTGAGCTCAGAAGGATTATTGATTGGAAATAGATTTAACTAACTTAAAGTTAACAAAGCGTCATTGTTGTTAAATTAGTTAAATACACATTTAACTATTTTCTAATAAACTGGACATGCATGTAGGTTGACTGTCAAGAGATATCTTTCTACCTACAGATGGTCCTTTCTTTGTCTACACAAGACATGAGCCTGTGGGTGTGGTTGGAGCCATTGTACCTTGGAACTTTCCCCTCAACATGGCCTGCTTAAAGCTTGCACCAGCTCTGGCTTGTGGCAATGTTGCCATACTTAAACCAGCTGAGCAAACTCCATTAACAGCTCTGTATATAGGCTCTCTGTTTAAAGAGGTGACTCCAAGTCTGTTAGTTAATACCAGAAGTAAATGTTGAAAAATACGTCAGATAAAAAAAAAAAACAATTAAATCACAATGCTATAGTACAGTTATACCCCCATAAGTGTTACGCCCTTGTGTCCACAAAAAGTGTCTACTATATCATCAGGGTCTGAAAAAAACTTGAATTCCAGCTTGCCCACGGGACAAGTAGGTATCAAATTTTGCTTGCCCTGGGCAAGTCTTAGGTTGTTCTTTCAATTATTCAGTTGGGAGATGACTTGGCTGATCCCTTGCCCATTGGGCAAGTTGGAATGAACAGTTACTTGCCCAGAATGAAAATCTACTTGTCCTAGACGACGGCACAGCTCTTTTTTGAGCCCTGTTTATAGAAGTGGTGTCCATAAAAATTAAGTATGGCTGGAACACTCTGGTTCGCCATCTGATCGATCCATTCGACTTTGCCCTTGGACTGACTCCGCACAGAGGATTTCTATGACAAATGTTCAAACCTCTACAGAGGAGAGAGCAATATGATGGTGTATGTGAATGTACATTCAGACTGACATGCATGCATGTGCAGTCTTAGTTTTACTAGTTTTTCTTTCTAAGTTCCAAAATTTTCATTAACATGGTATCATGTAGAAACCGAACATCCTGATTATTTTTCAGGCTGGCTTTCCTCCTGGTGTAGTAAATATCATCTCTGGTTATGGTCCTACAGCGGGAGCGGCAATATCTGAGCACATGGATATCAACAAAGTATCATTTACTGGATCAACTGAGGTACTCTTTAGCAAAATAAAATCTATCTTACATCATGTTAATTTCCATGTAGCATTTAAGAACTATGTGATGTCAAAACATGCAGATCAGTGATTGACAGCAAGGTATGAGCTGGCTGTATTTGCAGGCTACATCAGTTTATTGTGCACCGAATCATAGCAGGGGTTTTAGGCATTTGTTCTTACCAGTGAGAGATGTCGCATTACAATACCTGTTGGTATTTCAGTTTGTCATACCTTGTAATCAGACCCTGACTTGATTAAATAATAACTTTAGGCTACATACACTTGACTGTATTCATGTACCATAAGTTCCATCATTCATGAAATTAACATTATGGCAAAGATAGCTTGGGATTAGGAATTAAGGGCCTGTTTACAAGGAGGGAGGGTTACCCTAGCAAGTGGGTTAACCCTAGCTGGAGAGCAAAAGTTAGCCCAGGTTTACAAGTAAAATTTCACAGGTAGGGTAACCCTACAACCTGGGACAACTTAATGCACAGATATACTCAAACAGTTCTGGAAACAATTAGAAAGTTAACTTGGGTAGGTGGGTTAACCCTACCTGGAGTGTTTACAAGGAAAAAAGTTAACCTGCCTGCCAGGGTAACCCTAACGCGCAGATAGGGTAACCTGCCTACCCGGGTAACCCTGGCTGCCTTGTAAACACGATGATGAAAAAAAACAGGAAAATGTGTGAGTGCTAGGGTAACCTGCTTGCTAGGGTAACCCGCTTGCTAGGGTAACCCTCTCTCCTTGTAACAGGCCCTAAGTGATGTTACATTGTATAACCCCAAAATACATGTCTTGACTGTATAAAAACAAAATTTTTCATTTGTTCCAGAATGAGAAGTTATTGCTAATCAGCTAGCAATACTTACAGTGTTTGTAGATACTCCTTGACAAAGCATTGTGCCATATTAAAATGTTTTACCCTATGATGTGTGGATCATTGGGACTGCTTATGACACAAACGCCAAGGTGGTATATTGATTATTCCATTAGCATCTCACAGTAATGTGGGAAAACCTGGACAAAATGTTAATGGTTGGTGAGCTGAACTTAAATGGTCTGGATCTGCGCCTTGGTCAGGAACATTGTCATGTTCTTAAGCAAGACACCTTACTCTCACAGTCCCTCTTTCCTCTCAGGTGTATAAATTGGCTCTGGTGAATTAACTAAATTTAATGCTGGTGGGTGACTCTGCAATGGACCAGCATCCCATACAAGGAGGAGTAGAAATATGCATCATGCTTCATGCTTCATGCTTCATCCTTCATGCATACCGGTATGGTTGCTTCATGCTATGGAAACCATGTAGAGATGAGTGCTAGGTCTGATGCGCAGCTAGGATCCAATGTAGATATCACCTACCTTACTGTATCTCACAGAACTTGTACTTTATTGAATCTTGATGCGTATTGCATTCTTCTTAAGGTTGGGAGGATAATACAAGCAGCAGCTGCAAACTCCAACCTAAAGCGTGTGACACTGGAACTTGGAGGAAAGAGCCCCAATATAGTTTTTGCTGACACTGCAGATATTGACACTGCAGTGGAGTATGCACACTCTGCCTTGTTCTTCAACCAAGGACAGTGCTGCAGTGCTGGCAGTCGCACTTTTGTACAAGATGCCATTTATGATGAGTTTGTGAAAAAGAGTGTGCTTAGAGCACAAAACCGTGCAGTTGGAGATCCCTTTGATGATGTGATTGAACAAGGACCACAGGTGTGAATGTAGTTCTACATCACTGACACATCAGGTCAAAAGACAGAGACCCCACATCACATGTCTGTCTTGCACAATTCATGTCTCAAAAATGTCAGGAAACAAAAGTATTAATCATATTTTATTATGTCACAATGGGGTCAGTAGTTCAGGAAGCATTCTTAAATTTGAGTAAATGGCAGACCATGTTTGAAAGTCTAAATATGTTAAGAGAGAATGTTCATTGACACATTTCCAAATATAGAATCCAGCTTAATGTAATTTCACCTTTAACATTTAGAGCAGAACTATCAAAGACAGAGGACACCACCTGCAGACTCTAGGCAACATGATTTTGCTGAACTCCATACAAGATCGTAATCAACTTGTTTATCCTTTATCTATTGTTTGTTCACTGCTCCCTATCAAGTATTGGTAAGGTGACCCAGGTTTCAATTCTCACACTTTTTTATGATTATCTTACTGATCAGGTAGATAAAGAACAGTTTGACAAAATCCTTGATCTGATTGAGAGTGGAAAAAAGGAAGGGGCAAAGCTAGAGTGTGGAGGTGCTCGGCATGGACAAAAGGGATATTTTATACAACCTACTGTTTTCTCAGATGTCAAGGATGACATGAGGATTGCAAAAGAAGAGGTACATGATATATCGTCAGCTATGTCTGCATGTCAGTTACAGGAGTGAGAACTCTCTAACTTTTTTTAATCGGATCCTCATGTTACATAAAGTTACAGACTTTCTTAGGCTTTGTGTCCATCCCAGCATGATTTCTCTTAAAACAGCTGCAATAGTTATTATTGCATCTCCCAGTTACTATGTGTGCAGCGATTGGTCAATGCATGCAGCATGTAGTATTTTACTGTTAAGCCTGCTAAATTTCAGAAATGTGAAGCAGTTCATGACAAATAAATATGTAAAGATTTTTGTGTTCTTCAAGTTTAATGACCTGCATCAAAATGTGCTAAGGACTAAGGAACAATTTCAAATAATTTGAGTCACTATGTTTTTGGTGTAGTCAGCCATTTGAAGTCATCACTTGTGACTTGAAATGGTTTCCCGACACGTCTGACACACACCGCAGAGATATACTAAATTTCTTACTAACTTCCTCTTCTCAATCTGCACTGTGTAACTTACGGATCTTCCTTTTCCCCAGTCGGTTTATGGCCCAAGTGTGAAGCATGTCACTGGGCCAGTGATGACGGTGTGTAACTTACATTGTGGACCTCAAACTGCTTTAATTAGTAAGAAATAATTATGTATTTTAAAGTAGCCATTTCCTAAAGACTCTCAAGGCAATTTAGTAATAATAATTATAAGTGCGACACTAAAGCATGTTCATATCTAAATATCATTCCATCACAGGGTTATTACGGTAGTAATGTTGTGTGACTATTTTACTTACTCTCGTTTACTTTCATTTCAGATATTCGGCCCAGTGCAGCAGATAATAAAATTCAGTGAGGTAAATGAGGTCATTGAGAGGGCAAATAACACAACTTATGGCCTGGCATCAGCTGTATTTACCAAGGACATAGATAAGGCAACAACCATTTCTCATAGTTTACGAGCTGGGACAGTTTGGTTAGTAACTCTTTAGTAATATTTCTGTAGTATTTTGTAGTGTTTGCTGTTAACCTATAAATTAACATATTCTGCAGAATGTCCTACATGTATCCTCATTTTGGTATTTCTGGGGAAAAAAGTATTCAGTACAACATGAAAGCTAAGAATGTTTCTTCTGATTCATTGTCAGTGGGTATTCCTTATTACCTGAAAGCAAGCTTTGAATCGAAAAAATTCAACCTATCATCTACAGGGTATCCATAACCAAGGCAAAAATGTTGATGGTGAGGAAAGATTGTAACATGTAACTTAAACTAATTATTTTCTCCAGGATCAATTGCTATGAGGCTGGACAACCTCAAGCACCTTTTGGTGGTTACAAAATGTCTGGATTTGGCAGAGAATGGTAATGCGTTTCAAACTTGCTTACATCAATCACTTTGATACACTGTACATGTACATGTAAAAATGGTTAATCTTTGTAATACAGGTGTGGTGTAGGCAAACTTTCAGAGCAACATGTGTTTGTACTTGTTTACTGTTTTAAAACAGTACATGTACATTGAACAACTAATTAAAAGTTGTAATATGCTTAGAAATGGAACAACTGAAAAGGAAATATAAAGCTTCTAAAGTATGTGATCTGCCTTAAGCTTCCAGAATAGTTACCTTACATGGCATTAATTAAAATTGATAAATGATAGAGTAATAGTTTATAAGCTTAATAGTGTTTCAATTGTCAATTTCATCATAATTAATAACAAAAAAGGAAAAGCTTAGTTGTAGCTACAGGATGGCATATTTATTGAACCTCATTTTCTGACTCCTGTTGATCTTGAAAGCTAAATGATGGTCAAAGGACAGATTGATAGGGACAAAACTGCAGGGCTAATTCATGACATAACAATTTTGAACCTCATTTTTGCAGGGGCGAATATGGCTTATTACCTTTCCTGGAAGTGAAAACAGTACGTTGACTGTGATAAGCAACATATATGTGTTATTTGTTCCTTTCTTATGTTAAATGGTCATTGAAACCTCTCACCCTTGAAAATATAATTTCTGATGATTGAGTGACACCAATTTAGTTGGAATTAAATGTTCTGACAGCTTAGTGGAAAAGGTTTTTGGGGTGTCTTGGGATGTTTAGGGACATTTATTTAAGCATTTTGCAGGAGGTTCAAGACATTCTAAGCAGGTCAGTCTTTGTGTTTGCCTAATTTTTTTCTTCAAATAGCCTGAGTAGGTGATTGTAAAAAAGCTTATCTTTTCTGTACCTTTTCCTTAGGATCTCTTGCTGGTGCATTCTTGAGGAAAATAAATATTACTTTCCACAAATTTTTAGGGCATGTCTAAAGGGGGGATTTTTTAGCAGTTTTTTGTATCTGACGTATCACCCATTTTGATTCTTTGTTCAAGTTGCAATTTACCAGGATACAGATGTCGTTGTTGTTAAGATAAATTTGCATCAGATGACTGGCTGACGCATTCTCATTTCATGTATTAATGTTGCCAGAATTATGTAATAGGTAATGCTCTAAAGCTACTGCCATATTTAGGCAACAATTTTATGTCAATTCTCCCTCTTACCCATGCATGTAGAAACCAGGTTCATTAAGAAAAGAAGGTCCTCACCCCACCCCTGAATGATTACAGTGATGTTATTTGCTTTCTTATTTCGTGTAGGTTACAATGAAAGTCTCTTCAAAGAATTCTTAACCGAAGTCAGACTGCATAAGTGCAAATCAAGCAAAGATCATTATTTATTATCTTAAAACAAGGAATTTAAGTTAGTTGATTTGAAAGATGATGTGACATCAGATGTTCTGTAGAAATCATTGAGCGATACTGAAGAGTTGTAGCCAACGAACAAGAAAATTATTTTACTATAACTGGTATTTCATGAAGTGAAGTAAAGTTGAATCTATGACTTATAGAGCTTAGGCATGAGTCACTCTTTCACTAAATAAACAATAGCCTCTATTTGGCACGAAAAGTTGGTCAGATATCTGTCTTCAGACATTATCTGTTCCGAGAAGCAAACAGTTTTCCGGAAGCATAGCTTAAGAAAAATTGTGAGCTACAAGGAGCAGATAATGTTCAAGGACAAATATCCGAGTATATTTTCATGCAAAATGGAGGCTATCGTGTTTTTATCCTTCAAATATTTTTAAAAACACACACAGTTTTGAAAAGTGGAGAATATAACTTAGATGTCACTTGAATATCATAATTTGTGAAGATTGAAGCCATTATTTTGTTATTGGCAACTCTATTTTACAGGCAAAAAATATGCGACATATTTTTTTTCATATTTGGGGAACTTGTGTTCTTTGGTTTGTAAAATCTGGTTTCCAGATTCTGTGTTTTAGGGTTGCCCCGTCCCAAAAGACCAAAACAAGCACAGACTGAGTAGGGTTAAACAATCATTGAAATTATGAAGATAATGACATTATTATACTTAAATAGTCAATATTATAACCTTAAACAGAGCTTTTTTAAATGTGCAGCCATCATGATCAAGTGTGAGTATAAAGGGGAGCCCCCCTCAGGCTGTTAGCGCTAAAATTCACCAAAGGGTTTCCTTAGCAGCTTGCAAGTCCGTTTCAGCGCCACTCGACACATTTCTGTAGACAGGCTCTCATTTTCAAAACTTGCAACTATTTGTGGCTTTGTTTGGCCAGAGCTTCATAAGATTCTTCTCCACTAGGAGCTGATGGGTGAGTCAGCACATGGGGAAAATACTACTTCAGGCACAAACTAGGTCTGGTCACCCTGGGGGGGGGGGGGGAGGACTCCCATGTGAAAAAGGACCACAGTGTTTGTCGCACCTTTTAAGGGTTGAAAAAAGTGGATTTGGTACCTCAAAAGGAGCTTTCACGGTATTTCAGTACCTTTCAGGGGTGAAAAATTTCAAACCACACCCCAAAAACAGGGTCTAGGTAGCTCTTAGGGGTTCTTTTCAAAATTTCCAACAAGTGCCCCTGTCTTTTTATTTGGGAGTTCCCTCCCTCTCCCCGGGCAGGCATAGCTTGCTCCATGCTCCATCTACCGTAAAATATGCATCTTACAAAAGCTGTGACCTACCTTTTTGAACTTTATTTCTGGATTTCTTATCGCTTTGTTCATCTTCTTGGGGGCAAACAATCACAACAGAAACATTGCAAGAAGCAAGGAAGAGCAAAAACTGGAACCTATGATCTCCATGGTCTTTATCCCTGAAATGAAATAATCTGCTCTATGAAGGACCACTTCAACAATTTCATGCTTTTCAGATTTTTCATTCAAACAAAAAAAGCTCTAACAACCGATTTATCATGTCGAATTTAGTAAATATGCGAAGTTTTGTATGAATCCGTTGCAAACGCATGGGAACTGATGCGACCCAAACTTGCCGAATTTTACACAGACATGCATTTCTTTGTAAAAACTAAAAGTAACTTTGGTACCGTACGCACTGGGTTGACAAGATTTGTTTGGCTCTGCCAAAAATGTCGACAAATTTTGTCTCCACCAAACTTTGAATTTGGTAATCGCGCACGCACTTGAAAACACTAAAATATTTGATAACCACAAGTTACGACAAGCGTCCTGCTCCGAGGCAGGACGACGGCGCCTTTGAAGTTTGGTACGGCTTGACAAAATTTTGATATCAAGAAAAACACCGTGCATACTTGTAGAACGGAACTGATGACAAATGTATTTGCAGAATAAACAAAAACTCGCCTGGTTCGTCCAGACCCTTATACGGGTGTTTTTTTCGAGGAATGGGTATCCGGTCGTTTAGCCCCCGGCCTAATAAGGTAAGGTGACTTAAACTCACCGAATCTGACGAATGTTAACGTACATAACCAGTAACTACAACTTCAAAATCCTTGCGTCGACTTGCACCATCTTTTTGTTAATTCTTTCTCTGCCTTTTACCCGCACGAGCCGCACGCGTACGATTTGGCGGGAAAATGATATTCCCAAGCTACAGGGACCTAGCCTACACGGTTACCATCCCCGTGTCCCTCCCCGCTGTATGATCACAGGTCAATAACGGAAGTGTATCTAAATAGGTCGGTTGTGCAACTTTGAACTTCTGTGTTCATTGATCATAAATGATATGAAAGACGTAGTGCCACTAAGTCTTCTTTCAAATTACTTCGTAAATTGTTTGAAAAGAACTCGGACAATTGCCCCAGGGCTGATGACCGCAGCCAGACAGTACCCGAGCGGGGAAGCCTAGCGGATATTGTTATTTTGTTTTAAATTATTGCCATTTTTTTTTTAACTTCTCAACATGACTCAAACATTTAGCATTTAAAGAGGGGGTTTGAGAAGCTGTTTCCAAAGTTCTCTGGCAGTCCAAATTAATTTTCGCGAAGTCGACGCGTGGTTTGATGGTCCTAACATTGCAAGCCACCCCTGAGACATTGCAAACTACGAGTACAAAATAGAAATATAACTGCCTTCATACTTCAGGGATCGAAAATTGTTCAAAGTTTGCAATTAAAATTATCAGGAAGACCAGCAAAATATGTTCCCCGTGTAAGACACATTAAATAATTATTTTGACACTGATCTACTGTAGTAGGTAGCGTGGCCGAGTGGTCTAAGGCGCTGGTTTAAGGCACCAGTCTCTTCGGAGGCGTGGGTTCGAATCCCACCGCTGCCACATATACTTTTTTTTTTTTTACGTTTTATTTTGCTCGACAATTTTTTTACTCAACTTTCACTAAATTTTCTTTCTTCGAAGTTTTAAATACGCTAAAATTAGTCATGAACAATAACTGGTGTTTGAAAGTTATATTCTGAAGGAAATAATTATATACGACGAGCACGAGCGGTCTCCTGGGTATACAGGGACTACATGCAGACACTGCTTTTTGTCCAAGTCCTCCTCATAGGCCGTTATTAACGGGAAAGGTAACTATCAATATGCTGTCCAAATAAGATTTTACACGACATCCCTTCTCTATAACCTTCGATTCACAGTTGACAATAAAAATACAATAGTGACTCAGCCGCTAGACACGTTTATTCAAGGTATTTTCAAAGGGCTGAATTCGCGTCAATCACGCTAATGAAATTCCCACCCTGTTATATACCTCCAGCCTGAAAAATTGAGGTGTTCTTTTTGGATGGAGCCTCCCTGTTAGTTGATGACATGGAGTACTATCCAACCCTCACTCCTCTCCAACCACCCGGCAACATCTTGTAACTTGCAAGAGAGGCAAAGTTCTTACTTCTGAGGAAGTTTTCTCAAGTTTTTAATTCTTTGGCACCATAGATTCTCCGGCCAATTCTGGATTTATTTCTTGAATAACTGAGAAGACGTACGTCAAATAAAGACAGACTTGGTCTTGGCGACGGGACTTTTTTGGTTGTCACGCAATCCCTTCAAAGTCTGAAGAGTTTGCAAGAAACGCTACGTGCGTGATGTCTGAATTGCCCAGTTCAGGTTGGAGACTGAAGAGACGCCTGAATCGAAGAGAGTGTTTGTCAGTGGCGAAGCCAAGATCATGACGTAAGAGAAAACCTCCTCACACCAACCCCCACTCCCCACCCCCCTCTCCAGCATCCAGGGTTCCAAATTTCAGAAAACTCGCTCATTGTAATTCGCTACGTTCAAACGAACGTAAAATAGCGGCGGAAAATGTATTAGCTGTGTCAGGAAAAATGTGGAAACGTTGCCCGAGAAAGAGCGAAAGGCCCAAGTGTAATTCGTGAAGTAAAACATCCTCGGTAGCCTACGCGGACGTGTCTCATGGCTCGTCACGCAATTGGGGACGAACAATTGCGTGACGAAGCAAAAAAGGGGGTCACGTCCTTTGGCTTTCCCCTGGCTTTGTTGTAACATTTAACTGTCTAAACTGACCCTGGGATTCAAACCATGCGTTCACAGGGGCACTATGTACAGTGACCCTGCACAATATGCCAGTTTTTTTTTTGTTAGACTCTGTCTCTAGTTCACACCACACATTTTTTCTGGTAAGCCGCGAGACACGCGCAAAAGGATTATAAAGCATAGTTGTAATGACAGTTTAATTAAACAAAAATAGTTTAAGAGTTCATTCTAACAAAAATATACAAACAAAAATACTCATCTATACATCCTTGCGGACAATTTCTAATATATTTGTCGTTTTAGTGATAAATTTACACGTTAATGTGTGGCTCTGTGATACAGGTTAGCAGTTACAAGTCCTGTTTACCACATTCTGCTTTCTTTTTCACTGTTACATTAGTCTAATTGTTTCAGCATAATCAAATGTTTTATCTATTGAACACAGAAATCGTAAGAAAATAAATGAAACAGATTTATGTCATGTATCAACGGGTTGAAAATCTGGTCCAAGCGGGTACGATTCTGGCGAGATCCCTGCGTGATGCCCTTTTACGGCTGGTCTCGTTGCACCGTATTCTCGCGCGTTTTACATTTCTCTCAAATCCCCAAGAGTCATTGTTGGATACGACGAGAATTTGATACACGAGAAAATGCATGCGCGCTCAGTTTCGGCAGCATTCTATTAAACGACAAAAGGTTCGTCTGATAAATGTTTAACGTAAAAGGTCCTTAAATGTTCCGGATGAAGGGCTGGTCAGTCTACCACGGTATAAACAGGATTTGTAGATCGAAGTGGTTAAATCTCAAATGGTTATAAATGCAGCACTGTACCCCCTAATTCTCAGCTTCTTGGAAGGTTAGAAGGGACAGTCCAGTCTAGTTCCCGAGGGGTCCGGTTATACATGTACAAATGTCCCATATACAAATGCCTCGTAAACACCCTTTCCACAGCTAACTACAATCTTCGCTTACAATAAGATTGTTATCTACTTAAAATTTTTGATTGATACAGCTCTGAGGCACACTACTTGAAAGACAGATGTGTCCGGGTTTTGCGGTTATTCTCTAAGATTATAGCTCTTTACTGGTTGAGCATATACAAAAGATTCTACTACCACCCCTCCCCTCAGTTCCAGTCAGTAGGTTCCTTTCTCTAAGGTATTCTGTATAATATGAGCTGGAACCGTCGCAGATCGTCTGAATGGAGCCGGCTGTCGTCCAGCGGATGACTTGGGCATCATACTTCCTTGGGGGTAGTGTGGCCGGCCTGAAGGAATATAACAAAAACAACTTCTTACGTTATTACAAGTAAATATATGAAAGGTCATATATTTGAACTGCGGAGAAAGATATGAAGACATGATTGATCATCGCAGTTATGCACACAACTTTAGGACGGTGCCTACTTTTGTTGGTGCGCACATGTTCTGCGCATCATACAAGGCAGGTTTAAGCGCCATGCCCGCGCTGGGGTTGACACTGACGCAATCAACTACGCTACCAAGTACACGACTACAATGAAAGCAAAATTTTCCCACTGTGACCAAATCAAGTTTTATGAACCTGTACTTAAACCAGGAACACCAGAATAGCAGCATATCGCTCAGCAATAACTGTTAACATCTTCCAGCTGAAAAACTAGCTGTTATCTGTCGGAAATTATACTGAAATCCAACTGCAAACATGCACCTGCAGATGGCGTAGTGCGCGTGCAAAACAAGTTCGAGATACGCAAATGTTTGACTTAGTGGGGAGGTCACAGGAAAATATGTAACGGGTACCGTAAAAGTTTTCAAAAAAGATCAGTAACTTTAAGAAACGCGTGGCTACCTCTACATTTTTTGTCATGAAATGGAGGTGGCAAGCCTATTCAACACGTCATTAGTTTCTGGTTGTGAGCAAAAGGTATTTAGACTGTATTTTAGCTGAACCTGAGGAAAGCTGTCAGAGACCCTAAAAGCGCCGTTGCAAACGATTTTGTTATTGAAAAATACCAAAAATGATTTTTATGTTACCATTCACCATGTAGTTTTAAAATCTTTATAAATGTGTTTGCTTTTCTGTCTGTAAAGGCAAATTCTAAGGAAATCTGTGATGAAAAATCCTTTCCTTCTTTTTTCAGAAAAGTGCTGATGTCAGCATTTTTGTTGAGATTTAAGGCTAATTATCTCGAAAAAATGCATGGCAACCCCAATTTTTCTTCGGGGATTCCAGCAGCCCTTGCAAAAATCTACTTTTTCCGTGTGGTCCTAACCCGGCGCAAAAACCTTTGTATTTAGTAGGCACCGTCCTTAAGCAGTTGTGACATCAAAGCCTAAAAAAAAATTCAGGCCTGAACGGGATTCAAACACATGACCTCTGCGATACCGGTGCAGTGCTCTACCAACTGAGCTATCAAGCCATCTGGGAGGTGGTCACTTTGTAAGTTCGTAATATACCCGTAGATGGTGAAGAATACAAGTGATAATATGAGTTGTGATCGTTATCTATTTTCTCTTCGAATAAACGTAAAAAGACATACATTCAGGTCATGAGAATTTACAAAATTATCACGAAGCAAATTCTAGGGATTAATCATCAAATTTTCCCCAGTAGCTAACATAAATAACGGGTGGAGATCAGTTTAAGAAGAATTTGTGTTGACAATCCAGATGCTAGCAATAAAACGTTACTCTTGTCCAGAATAACATCTCCAAACTCTGTATTTTCAATGAACAACCTTCCAACGAATGACTAATGAGTGCAGATTAAGGAAATTTAAATAAAAAATGTGAAGTAACTGTTATTATGGAGTGCTGTTTTGTTTGTATAGGTGTTTTGGCAAGCGTTTCGACTGCTGTTTGTCTACACATGAGTAGAAGTGACCGGAATGAGCTTGCGAGATTCATCTCAAGTGTGAAAAATGGTTCCTTCTTAAGCTTAACTCTGTCAGGCGTCTCTCCTGCCTGGTGTATAGTTTTGGCCCGGCCGCCGCGACTCTAGTGTTTGACGCAACTACCTAGCAGATCCACTGAAGAAACACTATAGAACACCATACCATTTGCTCCAATGTTCTCATATGGAAGATTTCTTGTCCGTGAGCTACTTGCATCTTTCGTCGGTAAATTTTCATATCCTTGAAGCCCTTGTGATGGAGTTTTCGGTGGAAGAGGTGGAGGTCCATTGGAAGCAGGTCTGTCTTGTCTTGCCGGAAGGTTAGCATATCCTTCGCACGAGGGCTTTCTCGAAGGCAACGGCTCTGCTCCTTTAGAAGGAAGATTTTCGTATCCACTGACCTTGGATGTGGGTCGTCTTGGGGGCAAAGCAGGTGCAGGTGCAGGTGCACCTATGGAAATAGAGAAATTCTAGAACAATAAGTCATGTTCAATGTCCGGTATTTTTTAGTGGTTTTGTCACATTCATTAATAATTCATCACGTTTAAACAAAGGAAATCGTCGGTGTTTGGATATCTGATCTTAATTAGCATGGATTTTTACGATTTTATTTCTCCGTGTTCTCCTTAGTTTTGGTTTCGATTGAAAAGGTATAACAAACACTCAAGACAGTATTTGACCACATTTCCAAACACCTCGAAGTTCGTCAAAAATACTCCGCTGCGCATCGTATTTTCAACTCTCTTCTCGGTGTTTGGAAATGTGGTCAAACACGGTCTTTCGTGTTTGATACATTACTTCTTAGGTTCAGTTTTGGCTCATTACAGAAGGTAGCTCTCATTGTCTCAAGTATAATTCGGTCTTCAGTTTGCGTGACGAAGCAAATGCGAAACGTTTAGCTGTTCATAATGGAAAGTGTGACAGGCGTGACCTATCAGACGTGACACGAGTAACGGACCAAGCTTGAGAAACCAGAGGTTTTAGTCCTACAAACTGGAAAATCCATACAAACCTTTATCATTCATAAACTCATAACCAGGAGGATGTTCAGGTGGTGGGGTTCTATTGCCCACTGGACGTTTATCTGTTAATCAAAGGAGCAAAGTCACAGAAATCTTAGGCTCGATTTCAAGGAACGCGAACTCCTGTTCAAAAGAGTGGCTGTAATCGGGCTTACATAGCCTGCGTAGCTTGGCGGTTTAAGCAATTTTTTAAGCAATTTGAGCGCGAGTGCACAAAGCGGAGAAGCCAGTAAGGTGGCTGAACACAGTTTTTGATACCTGTGTTTCATTCACCTTTTTCTCTAAAAACCCTTGATCTCTCGGTCACCAAAAATGGCAGCAAGCAAGTTAACAACACAAACTTTGGTTTTTTGATGGTTAAGCTGACGTATGCGCCGTTGCCATGGCAACATGAATAAAAATAGATAGGGCCTTTAAAATCGGTTTTGTTTATTTGTAGAAAATCTTGTCATTAGATTTTCTTTATAATTTGCATGTAACAAGCTTGTAACGATTCTCACAAGTTAACACCATTTTGCTAATAATTTAACAGAGAGATCTTAAATTATCTCTTGTTGAAGGTTCACTGGAATATCTAGAATTTCCTTTGTTAAAGTTCAATTATTTTCAATACTCCAACTACTTATTTCCTAAAGTATTTTCGTGCCAAATTTCGGGAAATTCTAATGAGTGGTTCTCGAGAAATAGGCGTATTTCGGAGAGTGCAAATTTTTCGGTAAGAAAGAAAAAGCTGAGAATTGCTGGGCTCTTTGCATCGTTAACTTTTCTAACATATCTTTGTGATAAAAGACTAGAGCCATCAATACACTGCGTTCAATTATAGAGAAAAATAGCACAGATACTGCGGGCGTTGAGTAAATAAAATGATCGCTCTATTGACGGCATGTTTGTTTTTTTGCAATCCTTGTGCGCGCGCTGAATTGCATCAGCAAAAGCGCGCGCGAAAACTGTGTTCGGCCACCTTAAGGTGGCTCCCTATAGTTTTACGATCGCGCGAGCGCTGAGGAAGTAATCTGCGCGCGCTCAAAGGAAAACGTCAGTGTTTTTCGATATTTTATTACGTCAACATGAGCACAAAAAGCAAAACTGACAGTGAATTTTCTCGCGTTTCCTTCGGTGAAATTCCGTAAAATTTGGCAGATTAGTAGAAAATATTCTACTTTAGTCGGAGCTCGTTTTTCAGGGAAATTTATAAGACAAGATTTTTGGCAGCGGTAAAAGACATAAATTTAAAAATATCGAAGAAACTGCCTTTACAAACCCTACTTTTTTCGTGTTTAAAATTCGTATCCCGCTGGAGGCGAAGTGATATAAAAAATTTGGAAGATTTCACCGAAGGAAATTCATGAAAATCACAAATGAAGCCATAAAAACAGCAAAAAAACTTTTTTGGTGGGGGCATTTATTATTTAAGACTAAATCCCAAAATTTTAAAAGAGATAATAGCAAAACACTATTTAATCATTGTTTATTACATGTAATAAGTTTGAGAGGACTACGTGTGAAAGCGAATGCAAAAACAGCATTCAGAACATGACACTTGGCTTTGCGCGCGCAACGTCATAAATGATTACCCCATGGAGCCACCTTAAGAGAAGTCACGTAAACGTGCGGCGAAGCCGCGAGGAGCCTGGGAGAGAGACTACTGAGAAACCGCCTGTACTTCGCCTGCACGGATTATCGACATTTTTTGTTAGTCCTCTCCCACGTTCAAAGCGGCTTTGGCTCTTGTTTCTAGCGCGCTCAAATTGCTTAAAAGCCGCCAAGCTACGCAGGCTAGGGCTTACAGAAAACGTTTTCTTCATAGTGATAAATTAAAGGGACAGTGTTCCGGCTACTAATCGGAGGTTTCTTTCCAAATTTGTACCTGCCCGACTAAAAATAAATTAAAACAAAACGAAACAAAAATTCCAGGTTTCATTTTGTAACATATTGAACAAAACACTGTGCCATATGAAAGAACAGCTCAACAGATTCCATTTGAATGGTGTTAATCCACAGACTAAGACACTTAACACTATCATGGACTTGATTTTTAGTAATAGTAATGTAAGCGCATTGAGTTTTTTTTTTAATACGCCCAAAAAACTTCATTATTACTGTTATTGTTATTGTTATTGTTATTGTTGTTATTGCTATTGTTACTGTTACTGTTACTGTTACTGTTACTACTACTGCTACTGCTACTGCTACTGCTACTGCTACTGTTACTGCTACTGCTACTGCTACTGCTACTGCTACTGCTACTGCTACTGCTACTGCTACTGCTACTGCTACTGCTACTGCTACTGCTACTGCTACTGCTACTGCTACTGCTACTGCTACTGCTACTGCTACTGTTACTGTTACTGTTATTGTTATTGTTATTTTAATTTTGTAAGAGAAAGAGTTTCGATACCGGTACCTTTGTTTGGTAAATTCTCATAACCGCGAGTCTTAGATCCGTAGATCGTGAGGTTAGGCGACGTTACACGACTTATCAGAGGTGGTTTAGCTGAAAAAAATGTAATAATAAAACATGATAAGATTTTATAGTTCACAGCTGTTATTGGGAGTTGGACAAAATATTAACAAAAATAACCCAATTCATGTAATTAGTGCACGTTTTTCTTTTCCCTAGCTGATTAAAATTACAAATCTACAGCAAGTGAGTAGCAAAAGCGACGTTAACTATAGAATTGTGGCAAAGAAACTTTCAAAATGTAGTGAAGAAATAGTCATAAACGCAGCAAGAACTGCTTTTAACAAACCATCAAGAAAGGCGGATGGCATTTAATATAGCTAGTTCAGAGAGTTCATTATCACAAAAAACATTTAACCTTTGCACAGTTTATGTCAGAATGGTTCCTACATTCCAGTCTTACTGCTTTTACTGAATTAAACTTTGACTAACATCATTTTCACTGCGATATTTTTAACATAAATCCTCTTCAAGTGCATGCAACATTAGCCAAGGCTTTCTTTTGATAATAAAATACCTCTAGTATACAATGTAGTATATTATTGTTGATGGTCACAGTTGCTTACAGGGGCTTTGAATTACAAAGTTCTAATGATAGCACAGATCAAGGTGTCTGCTAAGGTAAGCCTGCACTGTGTGGCCGAATCATGCATACTAAAGGCTATCCACAGTCAAGTGTCGCTCGATACCCTCGATTACCCCTCAGTCAACACTAAATTGATACTCGATCGACATCTCGGTCAACACATGATCAACAGTTGGTCCATTGTTGGAAGAGTGTTGACCGACTCATGTGTATCAATCGACACTTGAAGGCGTGTCTGTGAAAATTAGATGACTCTCGGCCGACTGTCGACCGAGATGTTGACTGAGAGTTGACCAAGTATCCATGGAGATGTTAATTGAGTGTTAATTGAGATGTCGATGGAGTGTTGATTGAGGGTCAATCAAGGGTATCAATCGACACGCAACTGTGGATGCCTTTAAGTACACATGATCTGGGTGGCCTACAAGAGTGGTCAGCATTTACCAAGCAAATATAGAGAGAAGTATGATACCTCTCGGTTTATCTGGAAAGTTTTCATATGAGGGTTTTGCTCCTGGGAATACTGAAAAAGTAAAGAAGACATTTAAATGTAACTGAAGGACAAAATTTACTACCCACACAGAAACAGAAACAAAAACTTCTTATTAAATTACATGTAAGATTGCATAGTCGCTCTTCAACATTTTTTTCACAACTTTCTGATCTCTTTTGTTTCAAATGGTCAGTCAAAACACCAGAGAGCTACCAGAGGAAGAGTTTTCAATCTCAATATATATTCGCATTCTGAAAATTGAAATCTCTATCTCCCATAGTTCTAGCAAATTTGATCTGCCAGTTTTAAAGAGACCCAATAGAAAGTGATCAAAGACGTACATGTACAAATAACAAGGTTGTCAAAAATCAATCAAAATTTTTGTCAAGAGGTAATGGCACTGCACCCTTCATTGTAATATAAGCAGAATACTTACCATGACCACTGCTGCTCTCAGGTCTGCTTGGTCTGTCTTCACATCCAGGTACAGGAGGACGTGCTACAACAATAATAACACTTTGACTGTAAGCAGCATCTAAATAAGAAGCTTAAGGAAACTTAAAACTGGGCCATTTTAAACTGCATTTTTTAAATTGCAAAAACAACTTAATATATTTAAAACTTCTTTTTCACAAGGTTAGTTACATGATTCACAGGATAAGGTATTCCCTTGTCTTGCAACTCTGATGAATTACTTCACCAAAAGTCAGCAAGGGCCAAGCTAAGTGTACTTGAACATATGAATATTCTGTGGCACAAAAATTCCCAAAATTCCAATGTTCCCTTCCCCCTCTCCCCAGTATTTCACCACCAACAGCCCTAGCTTTCTTCACAGTTTGATGGCTAAGTACAATGCAGAAGCACGGGTTCAATTGCGACAACAAAAAATCTTGAGTGAATTATTCACCAGCCTTACACCAGGTAGTATGGGAATGCAGACGCATTTCCGTCACTTGTTGGAGTTTTGCAGAGACAACTGACAGCCAAAACTACATCCCTGTTCGCAAGCTAAGCACCAAGGCTGCACTGTAAATTACCATAAATATTTTGTAACTACTTAATGTGACTGAACAAAATTTTATTTTAACAGAATCAATGTCAAATTGAGCAACCATAGTCACGTTATGTCTAAGTTATTACTCTTATTAACATTGGACAACTACACACTTCTGTCCTGCAGTTTGGGAAAGTATTAAACACAGAGGAACCTCCTGTAAGCAGGCACCCTTGGGACAAGAATAAGTGTCCACTTAGGGGGGTTTCCACTAGTGGAAAGTTTGAAGTACATGACTAGTGTTTGTATGTGGCTAAGATGATCACTCAAAGCTATGCATCTGCCCAGGGGAGGTGTCTGCCTACAGGAGTTTTCCATTAGCAGTGGTTCAACCGTAGTTGACTCACTGGAAGTTATGTGAACAACAATATTACAATGAAATCATAAATACATCTACTTACGATCATTTGGCTCAAAACCTTCTGGTTGAACGGCTTTGACACCATTGTCAACTGCATATGCAAAAAATACGAGTTATTATCATCAAATCTGGTCTTAACCCAGGTTTTTAATAACATAATAATTATTATCCTAGTTATGATTTTACTGTCTGTGTTAGTTCTACAATTCGAAAATTCACTTTAAGCAATAAAGTGCTCAAGATTACTCTACAGAAACAGACCACTTCTTAGGGCCTTATGTCCTTGTGCAATACTTCTTGCACAAAAAAAAGACTGATTTGCATAAAAATGAACTTGCAGTTAACACACTTTCATCTCAAATGTTTCACACAAAGACTCCTTTTGGCACAGCAGCAGATGGTAACTCAGAAATGGCCCATTGCTTGACACTAAATATAACCATTTTTTGAGAAAGGTTGCACTCAGAATTGTTGCCCTATTTGTGTTATGAGATATAATATATGTCTTGCTTATTTACAAACTGTATGAATTATTCTTTGGAGACTGTAGACTACCGGAGAGCTGTTTTGTCTTTACGCAACAGTGGATAGTGCAGTTCAACCAAAGTTTAAGGTTACTGTATACCTTTAGAGCTAATTTAATTTGTTCCTTAGTTTCCAGACCCAAAGCACTAAAAAATTATCTCTGCTTTTTGCCATATTGAATTTCAGTGAAAAGTTACAGAATATTCACGAAAAAGGATTAAAAAGACATGGAGTGACCATACAAAAATCATTCTCAGAGAGAAAAAAAACATCTCAAAATAGAAAATTTGCAGACAAGTTTTTGTCATCCATATCTCAAACTAGCTATTGGCCAAATCTGAGGGCAAATGAACAAATTACCTTTGACTTGTAGCTTTCAAACGGTGATTTGGATGTGACACATTTAGAACTCATTGAAAAGTTCACAATTCATTTTATCTTAAAATACTTGGTATAGTTTGATAGCAAGTTATATAAGCTTACATGTATGTAGTTTGATATAGGGGTTTAGGTATCTACAGTTTAAACCAGATGTGCTACATCGCTTGGATGTGAGGCACCCCTAAAGGTATACAGTAACCTCAAATACCCAGTCAAAGCACATGAAAAATACTATAGATCGTTTTCACGTGACGTCTTCACTTTCTAAAATCCAAAACTAAAGAGCCACCAAGCATTTTTATCCTCATCAGGCATAAGAGGGGGTATATTTATATCTATTTACAATTTCACAGTTCAAGAGCGTGCTTTGCTTAGAAACCAGAGCACTTTGAATTTCAGGGCTATGGAGGTGTGTGACACAAGGCTACAATCTCATGATTTTGAGCCTTTTTAGAAGTAAGAGCATTAGGAAAAGTGCTTGTGTAAATGCTTGTTTGTTCAGTACTGATAATCAGTAGCCTAGATAGCCAAAGTAAGTTCCACATGTTTACATTATTTTCTGGCCGCCATATTGGTGTACCATGGATGTACACCAACATGGCGTTTTCATACTGGGCTCTGTGAATTTCTGCGAAACACTTCAACGAATATCTGAAGTTTGGGGATATGCACAGGCCCAAAAATTGGATTTGTGTCTTATTTAGTTATCTTCTATAACATCACAATGAATGAGTTGCCAGTAATTAGTCAGATACCAGTGTTTGGGCAAAGAACTCTAGGATTGTCAGGGGACAAACATTGCAAGTAGCTAGAAGTAAATGTAGAGGGAAAAGTTGTTTCAAGTTACAAAAAGACGATTTTGGGGAGAGATCAACGATTTTTCACCACTGTTGTTTTATCGGATTTGGGCAATGTTGATACATGGAATATGTAAGTTTTGTTCGAATAACCGTGAAATATGTGATAAAATCTACTGACTGATAAACTCCCTCGCTTGCATGAGGTTTATTGTGAAATTTACAACGTGTAATGGTCTGAATATATTACAATATTAATTAGGTATAAATCGAGAGGAAATAACTGAGTAAAGCCTTTTAAGTTGTGTACAGGCTACGTTTGGCTATTTTGAAGCTCAGTTATACAAATAATATTGGAAATAAGCCCAGTGGTGATCATTGTGCTGTGTGGGGTTGATTAAAATGAGATGACAGACACCGCAATTCATGCTGTGTGCCCATTGCGCTGTTCAAGGCCTTCGTTTTGCTTTTACAAGCATGTCTTTTAGTGATTTTCCTTTTCTATAACAGATCGATGGTGGCTCCATGAATATCTGTCTGAGTATTTGTATTTAAAAATGCTATTTGTCTGTGATTATGCTTTTCAAATTTTGGTAAATGACGGTTGCATGACAAAGGGTAGGAGTTTCTTGTGCATTATCGATTTTTGTTTTAGAGCTTCTTTTCTGTCTTTATAATTATTAAACTTCTTAGAGGGTATTTTCTACCATTTGCTCTGGGTAGCCTCCCCAGATAAAGCGTGTTTTGACATTTTTACTATTCTCTTCAATGCAAATTTCACAATAAACCTCACACAAGCAAGGGAGTTTATCGGTAAATTTTATCACATATTTCACCGTTATTCAAACAAAAACTTACACTTTCCATGAATCAACACTGCCCAAATCCTTTGCAATAAAACAACAGCGAAAAAGCATTGATCTCTCCTCAAAATCATTTTTTTGGACATCGAAACACCTTTTCGCTATACATTTTCTTCTAGCCACTTTCAATGTTTGCCCCCTGATGATCCCAGAGTTCTTTGCGCATAACACGGGTATCCGCTTACTAGCAACTCATCCAATTCTTAGCTCTTTCCACCGGATGGTTTTCAATTTATTTTTTTATTGCGTGATCGTGAAAATGATCAACGGAGTGGTTATGTTTTGTTTATATAATAGTATTGTACATACATGCATGATACATGCATGTACCAAATTTTAAGGTAAAGTTACTTAAGTTAGTGTCTCATGCAGTCATTCTACCTTGGTCCTCGCAATACACAGGTGCCATCTGTATTTCTCTTTCCTGACTTTTGGTAAAGTAATTCATTAGAGCTGCAAGATTAGGGAAAGCCTTATCCTGCAAAAGACCATATAAATACAAATTTATGTGTTGAAGTCATGTATTGAACAAAAAAGCCATATGAAACATTTGACCTCATCTGAACATAATGCATGGCTGTTCACACTGAAGTTACACTGTACATCTTTAAATTTTTAATTACACCACCTCAAGTGTCTTTATTACGAGGTTTCCATCATGTAATGTTTCAACTTTGTGGTGTCGGAATTTTTCTCTGTGTCTGGAAGATAAACCACATTATTATCAGTAGTGTTCATGGCAATTACTAGTAACTACATATATACAGAGTATATAGAGTATCTGGTAGAGGTTATGCTTTTGTCATCACATAACATATTTGATGGAAACTACAATCATATTTAGTGCCTCTTTCTTTCTTTTTTGATTGCAAGGTTCTGAATGCTCAGTGCCACGTAGTAAACATTTTTCTGCCTACTTCCAAAGTTCAAATTTTTGGGAGAACCCTGAAGGAGGAGGGGAGTTTAAATCTAACGCCAACTGTGGTGAGGTATGGAAATTTCCCGGAGTCACCAATGTGGTTTGTCAACCATATTGCACATGTAACAACTATCACAGAGTACATGACTGAAAAATTTACACAATGTGCATGTAACATATAATCTCCTGAGGGAAAGATTTGATGAATTATAGCTTTGGGTTTTCTATGAATGAATAGTTGATGAGGTGCGGCCAAGATATTTCATAGAAAAGTTGATGGACCTAACAGTAAGTACTGTAATGTAGTCAATTCTTTTTAAACTCATAATTTTAAATATTGTAAGGCAAAAATCTAGAATACTGTTCATTATCAAGAGCAATGTCACACAATCATCTTCTATTTTAATAATAGCAAATACAAGGGAAAGAAATGATCTGAAATTTGTGGATTACCAATAGAACACGCTGAATGTCTATTTAAGCTAATCTAATACCAAAATAATTTGTGAGAAATTCTCCTTAAAGTGCGATATCTGGGATGCGTGCAAAAAGCAACTTACTTGAGGGAGATGGTATAAGCACCTGGCTTATTAACTGTTTCACTGTCACGCACCAAATAACTCCCAGGAGGATGCTCTTGAAGGATCTTCTCAGCATTCTCCCTTGTTAACTTACCAAAATACCAGCTAAAAAACAATGGATATGTTATAGGTCAATTTGTTTCAAACTAGTTTAGTTTGAACTCAACCTACAGTGAACACTATAGTTCAGTGATGGTCCCACAAGCCATTGCAAGATGAGACTTGGCCCAGATTTCTTCTCTTTTCTAAAGTGGTACATGTAAATGCAACAAGGATTGTGATAGCTTAAAAATGATTTTTTTTTTTTTAACAGAGTTAACGAGGAACACAAACAGACCTCACCAACAAACATATTACGCATGCAGCAATTAAAACCAATTATTTCCATGCAAAAAACATGATAACATTTGACATCACCCCAGGCCTATAAATATTGTACAATAATTTAATACTGTCAAAACAGATGTTCTTTTTTTTGAGGGAAACTCAGATGCTCGAAGGTTTATTATTAAGGGATTACATTTAAAAATTCAAATTGCCCCACAAGTTGATGTATGGTTTCCAGTTTAGCATTTTGCACTGAACTGAACCTGTCGCTAATTAATTTCTCGGAGTCTGTTTATAACAGTTCTAATAGCTACAATCCTGGCCAAAAATAGTTGGGACACTTGAGCTGTATCACGTATCCCCCTTCCCCCCTAACCAATATTGGAAAATATCGTGTTTTTTCCAACAAAAAGGGAAAAAATCACCTGATCATCAACATTAAAAGTGGGGGGAGGGGAGAACTTGCTTTGTGTCCCAACTCTTTTGTCTGGGATTGTAGGTCCACAGTTAACATTCAGACAATGCTAACTGTATGAAAATTGACATTATTCCCCAAATTAATGATCATCCAGCATAGAAGTGGGGGAAGAAGAAGTAATGCCACAATGAACTGCTAGCACATATAATTTTTACTTACGGAGGTTTACTTCCTGGAAAAGGATCATAATATGCTTCTGCCTCAGCCTCAGCTTGTACTGGCTCAGGTCTACTGCTCTCCTGTTTAGAGAACAAGACAGTTTACATAATTATATATCACTGCATCTTTATGCACCTAATTACACTAAACACGGGTACATAAAATCATTTTTTGTCTGTGTATCATCATTTCCAGATGTAAATTTTTTTTATAATTAATTACATGAATAAAACATTAATATATGAATGAACTTAATAAAGAATTGTTGAAATTTGAATAACATTTGCACTCAAAACCCAACCAACATCTGTCTTGCACTTATACAGTGACGGCACTGAAACAGTGAGTTCACTTTTTGAACTTGTTTTTTGTACATTTTGTGACTAGAGAAAAGAAGGCACTTCCTATTAAGCATGTCCACACTGTAAAAATGCTATTCTTGTACATTATATGAATTAGAGCCTGCATTCTAACGTCACCACAAAAATGTCAAAGTTCAAGTGCTCATGGGTTGACTGTCCTAAATGTAAACCCGTAGACATAGACTTTATAAAAAAAAAGTTCCTAAGAATGCCATTTAAGATAGTTGCAATGGCACAGTGAATGCAATTGGTTGAGTTTTTAATTTCACAGTTTTCCATGTCAGTGGCAGGTGCAGGAAACTACATGTACACTGTAACTTATTAACTTGAGAAAATATTGTTTACATATCCTTTGCCCACATATTAATTCATGCTGTAATATTTCAATAAGTCTGCCATACATTTTCATATTCCAAAAACTGTAGCAGTCTCTTCCTTGTAAAATCTATAAAAACTTGATACACAGCTTGTTTTATTTGTAATGGTGACTATGCATAGAGAAACACATCCTTGCAATGTTCCTCACCTCAGTGTCAACGCTCTTATTATTGCGCTTGTCTTTAAGTCCCACCAAATTTTTACAGTAGCTGCTGAATGAATTATGCTTTTTAATGTTCACAATTTTCTTCTGCATCTCCTCGTCAGTCACCCCAGCAACATCCGGACTAATATGAAAGTTGGGTACTACACAAAATAACAATAACACTCTATTAACACAAGGATTCCAAATTTATATTTTAAGCTCCACTCTGAGAGAGCCACACAAATCTGCAATGCTACATTAAGCTTATACTGTAAGTACACATGTACATGTATCAGGGTCTCTCCATAAGCGCCATGCAGTGACTGGCAAAAGTCGCCATACAAAATCGCAGGGCTGTCATCAAGGGCCTCACCCGTAACACCTGTTACAGCTGAGTACACTTACATGTAATATTCCCTCAAGTGATGCTAAAAGTGTCGGAAATTGCCTGTCATTGATAGAATTTGCCCACAACATAGCAAGTTTGGTACGGATGTGGAGAACAAGGCTACAGGTTACTCAAAACTTACATGTACCTGTAATGACAGCCCTGAAAATGTACTTATTAATAAGAAACAATATCAAAGTTTCATTAGACTCAGTTAAGTTCAGTGTCTAAGAGTTCAGCATGCAAAGAAAGTTGTGTCTGATTGCACCAATTGTTTTGTGTGACAAAACAATTATCTTGACTGTTATTTCCAAGTGAGAGCAAACTTCCCTGAAACCAAAGAGGCTTTTTATTTTGACAGTTGAGTTTTAACTCAGAAAACGAGTAAGTGTCCCTTCCCTAATTAGATTGTTCACAGCCTCTCTATATTCATGCATGTGAAAGAAAAAGCAAGCAAAGCAAGCGCGAAGTACGCACAGAGGGGGCGTGGGGTTTGCGAGCAAAGCGAGCAAGAAGGATAGAGAGGCTGTAGACAGCTTTGGAAAAAAGTGACTTATTAGGCTTCTCCCCCTGTTATCGCCTTGTTACAGCTCCACCCATTGACAAATAAGCTAAATCAGACCAGTAAAATTTGAGCGGTAAATTGCTTGTTTAATTGATTGCAAGTATCAGTTTGCTAACAACAACACATACGTGTGTTCCCGTGTTGAGAACGTCATCTCAGACGACTTCTTCAACTCCAAGAAAAGCTGCTAAAAGGAGAAAAAGCTGAAATCAAGCGTTCCTTCCAATTTTTGTAGGATATGCATTCTTTTGCCATTCACTTGGGGAATTTTGGCAAGATGTCTTACATATCTGTGGCGAGTTTATTCCAAAGGCGTTACAAGATGTGGCATTTGTCAACTACAATGAGCGTAACACAATTGTTTAGCAGAGAATCTTCATTCTGTAACATGTTTCAAATTTTGCATCCAAAAAGTCCTCCCCTGTCTTCGGAAAACAAGTTTGTATTTCACTTCTCCAATCAGCAGAAGCAAGTCCTCCTTTGTTGAAACAACGATGGAGGGAATCCTAAGCTCTTTCATCTCTTACATTTGTCAGTTCAACACTCGCACATTTGCATTTCTTTTGCCGTTGCATAGGGTTGATATATCAGACCTTCCTCAAAGCCAGTAGGCAAAATTGCAACAACTTCTTTAGACCAAAGGAGATGAACAGCAACCTCTATCTGTTCATCTTTGAGCAAAGAGACATTGAAATTTCTCTTAACAGGATTCCACAGTATTTTAAAATCAACTGCTCCATTATGAATCACAGCACATGTTAGTGATGACAACTGCTGCAAGCCGCAAAACGTGCAGCTGGACACAATCATGATCAGCTGGTGTCAAGGTGATGACACTTTTTTCGCCTTTCAACCGATGGGAATTCACTTTCTTCCAAAGATGTATACAGCCCCTCTATTTTTCTCGGTCTCCACCACCTACCCAGTCAAGTCTTCCGTTTTGCACTGGTGTCCAGTTCTCTCGCGATTCTATCAGAGTGTTCAACAATCGCATAAAAATACAAGAAAATAGAGGGCTGTGAACAGTCTATCCCTAATAAACAACCTCTCTCCAAAAAGCACCCTGCATTCAGCTCCCAAAATAATATAAGCACCCTGGATGCTAAATAATAATCATAAATAATCATAAACAATAATCATAAAAAGGGTAACAGAATTTACCTTCTGAGTATTGGTTTGAGGTTGTTCTAGTGAGAGATTTTTTATTGTTGTTTGATGAGTCACCAGGATCTGGATCACAAGCAAATGATGTTGGTGGAAGCTTTCCCTGAAAACCACACAAAAGTTTACAACACTTTTGATACACAAATTTTCCAGACATACATGAAGTGATCATGCATTTTAAGTAAATGGTTTTGAATTCCAAGAGTTTGGTCATCCAGATGAGCACAGTTCTACTGAAGAACTGTTGTTGGTGGCTAACAGTGCAAACAACCTGAGTAGACGTCATGCATCTACAGAGTTGAGTGAAAAGTTGTTTGTTGGCTGCTTTGACATCTCCACTATCCAACAGTTTCCAAATGATTGCCATATAACATTCTGTGCTTGATGTTACTGTACATATACTATGGAATTTTAGCATTTCCAAATTCAAAGCACTCATAAAATAATGCCAATTGATTTAATATTATCACCAATTTTCATTCTTATAATTTCAGAAACCAAATTCACCTAGAGAAGTCACTGACTGAGTCGACATTCTAAGTCAACAACTGTAAATTATTCACATTCAACATTCTCGTTTTACAAAACTTGCACCACTTTGTCACCCCCAGGGGTTTGTTTGAGGGCCAGGCACCGGGTAAATTGACCAGCTGCGAGGATGATTTTGCCTGGCTGATTTGACCATCCAGCAGAAAGTTTTTCTAATAAAAAAGTTCAGTTTAAATAGTTTTGCCTGCCTGTGAAAACCAGTTGCCCTTCTGCTGTAATGAAACCCTGCATCCCATCAAAAGTAAAACCAAAACCAATCATGACATGCTCAAATATGTTTTCCTAAGCTTTATCTTGGCTACATGTAGAGGTATTTGAAGAAGCTAGTCATAAAAGGGGATAAGTGACGATTTTGGTTGCTTTTCTTTTTTCTTGCTCCAAATTAGCTGAATTTTTGCATGTGGTCTTCAATGTAATAGAAAAATGTGGTTCTGTATTTTTGTCGCTGGTTTTTGCTTTGTTTTCGAGTTAAAACGTAGGCAAAAAACTTGGCTTTTCCTAGCCGTGTCTTTAGGAGTTTATTTGTTGAACAGCAAACAGGCAGACTGTTTATAGTGTATGAAGTCAAAACCAAATCCCACAGCATATAGAGCGGAAATCTGGGAACGGATTGTTTACACCGGTTATTGTGACGTGAACACAACACGTGAATCGATCGAGCGTCAAACGAAATGCCATCAAACAAAAAAGAGATGTGCCGTATTAGAGCTCTGTCAACTAATATCTTAAGCATTGTTTTAAAGTACCTTGTGTGCCTACCTGGTGGTTGAGAGGCATCATAAAGCCTCGATAAACCCGTAAGTCATCAGCACGTTTTAAAGAATCAAAATGTGTTCTGAAACTTCGAAGGCAGCTGATATACCGTAATCGTGTTATCGGCGTTCGAAGTCAGATCGAGCCAGGTAGCAAAGTCCAAGAGCAGTTCTTGCCCAAGAAAAATACCCTCTGGTGAGTTGTGGCCCATTTGCCAAGCGTTGCTAGCGTCAAAGTTTGGAAAGCGAGAACTGGTTTTAGACTTATAAAATTTGTCTTGTATCGACCGCCATGTCTTCCCGCGCACGAGGTGTAAAGACCCTTCCCGGCATGCATTGCAATTACGTTCTGCGGACGTTTCTCGAACTGGTAACTAGATTTAAACATAATAATGGCCAGCAAGTGGCGATCGATTGTAACAGATCTGTGATCCAGTTTGCGTTGATTTTATTTCAAATCGGCATGATTTGTAGTGTTTTGAGCTTCTGGGATCAGGGGACATGCAGATGTATGGAGACCCGTACGTTGCGCAGAAGGGTTAATCTGTTAATCTGTCAGCCCTATTTATAGAGCGTTTTCACGTGGAGTCATCAAATTCTTAAATCCAAAACTAAACAGCCGCCAAAGTTGTTGTCCTCATCAGGCATAAGAGGTACCAGCGCATTTTGAACTTGGAAGTTATGGTGGTGCGTGACATAAAGCTACGATCGCGTTTGTCGAAAACTATGTTTTATCTCGTGATTTTTTAGCCATTGAAGACGTTGCCGTATTTGAAAAAGTGTTTATTGAAATGTTTATTTGTTTCATTTTATTTTTATTTACACCTTTTTTTGACCTGAAATCAGCATTTTTGAGCTTATACGTTGCGTGAAATTACCATTTTCAGGAGCCCATCATGGGCTCCTACCATTTTGCTGTTTTCTAAGTGAAACCAACATCCTTGCCGTCACGCGTTAACGTCAAATTAACATTTTAACCTATTTAGACCTGAAATCAACATCATCGAGTTTATGCGCTGCGTAAAATTGACATTTTGCTGGTTTCTAAGTGAAACCAACATCCTTGCCGTCACGCGTCAACGTGAAATCAACATTTAAACCTTTTTTGACCTAAAAGCAACATTTTTGAGCTTATACGTTGCGTGGAATTGACATTTTGCTGGTTTCTAAGAGAAATCAACCTCCTTGCCGTCACGTGTTAACGTGAAATCAACATTTTAACCTATTTAGACCTGAAATCAACATCATTGAGCTTATGCGCTGCTTGAAATTGACATTTTGCTGGTTTCTAAGTGAAACCAACATCCTTGCCGTCACGCGTTAACGCGAAATCAACATTTTAACCTATTTAGACCTGAAATCAACATCATTGAGCTTATGCGCTGTGTGAAATTGACATTTTGCTGGTTTCTAAGTGAAACCAACATCCTTGCCGTCACGCGTTAACGTGAAATCAACATTTTAATCTATTTAGACCTGAAATCAACATCATTGAGCTTATGCGCTGCGTGAAATTGACATTTTGCTGGTTTCTAAGTGAAACCAACATCCTTGCCGTCACGCGTTAACGCGAAATCAACATTTTAACCTATTTAGACCTGAAATCAACATCATTGAGCTTATGTGCTGCGTGAAATTGACATTTTGCTGGTCTCTAAGTGAAACCAACATCCTTGCCGTCACGCGTTAACGTGAAATCAACATTTTAACCTATTTAGACCTGAAATCAACATCATTGAGCTTATGCACTGCGTAAAATTGACATTTTGCTAGTTTCTAAGTGAAACCAACATCCTTGCCGTCACGCGTTAACGTGAAATCAACATTTAAACCTTTTTTGACCTAAAATCAACATTTTTGAGCTTATATGTTGCGTGAAATTCACATTTTGCTGCTTTCTAAGTGAGATCAAAGTCCCTGCGGTCGCGGCGGGCCGATCCTTTGTTATGATAAACCGAGGCGAGACTTCGACTTATAACAAAGGCTTGGCTTGGTTATTATAACAAAGGATCGGCTCTGTTTATCATAACAAAGGCCCGGCTTCGTTTATTTGCAGCCTCGGCGGGAAAAGGGCGTTAGGTATTTTAATCAAAAGTGAACTTTGTCGAAAACGCTCCAAATTTCGCATAGAGTTTTGTTTAGGTATGTTTAGCAATGTCCCGTAGTTTTTGCGCTAAACCTTGCTTCGTTTTCAGGATATTGCGTATGCAAAAAACCACTCGGTTTTCCTAGCGGCGTCTTTATAAAGCGAAGCAAAAACCAGCGGCAAAAATACAGGAACACGTTTTTCTATTACATTGAAGACCACATGCAAAAATTCAGCTAATTTGGAGCAAGAAAAAAGAAAAGCAACCAAAATCGTCACTTATCCCCTTTTATGACTAGCTTCTTCATTTGCTTTGAGCTATGATTGGTCCACTAAATTGACTGCCTTGGAGTTAGTAATTCAAATATTGACTAGATTACCTGGGCAGCAAGCCCTAATGTATATACCCACTGAAGACGGTCAGCCTCTGTATTTGCCTGTAAGACAAGAAAACAAAGGATCATGAAATATTTCACAAACAGTTGATAGTTTATCAATGGTTTTACTCTTATTTCACTGGGATCCAGCAGTTGTCAGGTCATGCCAGACAACAACATGTATAAAGTCCTTTAGGTGAGTTTAATAACATAGCAACTTGCCTGGTGGATGTTACAATGTAACTTTAGACTTTTCTCATTTTAATCTGAAATTTACCCTAGGTTAAGCTGAGATATTTTCAAAAAGGCAGTGCTTCAATGCAAATAAAACATAAAACTGTACAACAATCTTATTCATGACAATGTACAAAATTGTATATACCTACCCTAAATAAATATTTCTTACTACGTTCTACTTTGACTTCAAATTCAAATTTGTTTTTGCTGCTTTTACCAGTGACAAAGTTAGATTTTGCACCTAAGTCCAGATGAAATTGAATCTGAAAACAATACCATATTTCAATCAAAGGTCAGTATAATCCTGCCCACACTAACAAGATCTTAAAATAATGATTTAATTTAGAAATCAGTACTTGTGCCTGCAAGTATTCAGCGAAACATACAGTGTACAAATAAAAGTGATGATAATTTAAATTATTTTTCAGTTAAATTGCAAACTTTGAACTAGTGAATGAAACAATTGCAACCAGGTAGTCTCTCCCAATCTGTAATCTTTATTACTTAAAAGTTGGTCCCCAGAAATAGAAAAAAAAATGAAGCTTAAAGTTTGGAATTGTTCATTTCAAAATGAATTATTATTGTTGACATTGTTTGAGGATGAAAGCCTTAATAGACCCTTTTCATAAATGGCTGCCGGTTTAATATTCTTTTGTATGCATTTAAATTAACCTTGCTAACCTAGTTTCAGAGGAAAAATTCTTTCGAATTACCAACTTCAAAATGAGGTTAGTAAGGGTAAATTTAATACTTGCAAAAGAATTTATAATTGGCCGCCATTTATGAAAGTGGTCTATTAACTTGACTGTCTTTGTAAACTAGGAATTCCCCCTGGAAATGCAGGTTTTAGGTTAGGTCTCATATAAAACACCCCCAATTTACTGCAGCAGTGCAATGTTGCTATAAAATTAAATACAAGTAAATCTGCAATTGTTCAATACATAGAAACTTAATATAATTTTGTACTTACATTTTCCTTAATGTCAGTGTTTGAATCCTTGTAGAAAAATAGCTGGAATCCACGAATTACAACCCAGTAATTCACCCACTACAAGATGAACACACTCTTTTTAGTTATATGTATGGTTTAAACTCTTCACACAAGGCAAATCCCAATGGAAATTTAATTGCTACCTGTCTGTTAATTATTAGGGCTCAAAAAAAAAAAAAAAAAAAACTTGAATTCCAGCTTGTCCTTCAGACTCAAATTCTTTTCACCCTCTCAAATTTTGCTTGCCCTGGGCAAGTCTTAGTTTCCTTCTTCTATTTAATTGGTCAACGAGTTGCCTGGGTCCTTGCCAATTAGGCAAGTGAGAATGAAAAATAACTTGTCAGGCAGGAAAGTCTACTTGCCCCAGATAACCCAACGGAAACTTTTTCGAGCCCTGATTATATGGTTGCTGACTAAAACTCCCTATTTACCCTATGGTGAAACAATACACAGCTTTGTAATAAATTACATGAATAACAGTTATAAAATCAAGTTCTTATAGATGATCCAGCTAAATATTATTACGGAATAAGTTTCTATCTTTCTAAGTACATTGTAAACTCTAAGCTACCTTGTGAGCCAGGAGGCTTTGCTCGCAGGGTAACCCCAAGCAAAAATTTCATTCCATAAGCTACTCACAAACAAAGCCTATTGATAATCTACTTATGAAAGTACATGTAACATGACACTAAAATAACACCATTAGCCTGTTAAATTCAATCCAATGTACAGTGAACACATTTTTTACAGATACAAACAGAATCAACTTAACAAATATCAGAAAAATATACATAGATACTTTCAGCTTCGAGCAAATTGATATAGAAGTAATCTCTACATACAAATGTCCTTCACTACAAGAAGAAATGACAGTTTGTAGTTACAACAGTAATTTGTGAAACAGTTGGTGAAACTGATACCTGTACTGGATCATTCTAAGACAATATTTGACACTAATTAATTTCAATATTTTCTCATGCTGATTTTATCGACTCTAGATACTGAATGACTATCAAATTTTGTTTGGGAGGTATCTTACTGAAAGACAACTCTCCACTTGAACATCTGACAAATCTGATAGCTGGCTGTATCCATTAGTCCAAAGTTGTGCAAGAGCATAAGTATACCTGTACTTGGTGAGAATATCAATTTTGGTCACAAAATTGTGTTACCACTTTTTTTCCTTTCAACTCCCTGTAAATCTTTACCCTCAGTACAAGTCCCCAGTTTCAAGACCGAAATGCATATCTATGTCAGTTAACCTTAATTTGGTTGGCAAATCAAAAAGAAGTATCAGATTTAAATAATTCAGTGTGCACTACTGCATTTTCATGAGTTTTCATCAATTTGCTGCATCACTCTGGTGTGCTACACAAACTGAAATATGGATCTAAATTATATGATCATATAAATGACTGAAATGATTTAAATTTTAGTTTGTTCACGTTCAGTGCATCTTAGTCACTTCTTCAAGCTAACTTAATCTGCATGTACTCTCCGCACTGAGCTCGTGCAAGCTTCTATTTCCTGTGTCTGTCATGTCAACCATACAATTCCCATTCATAGCCCAAGGAAAGCATTTGGTTGGAAGTGAACACATCAATCTAATGTTATTTTTCCCTTCACATCACAAAATCTCAAAGCCTTGCACGCTTTTTAATTTTCGACGTGAGGTGAATATAAACCAGTCTGAATCACTATTGTCAAGCTAGGGTAGAAAACATATTACATGTATGGAATTTAGAAGTCAAAAACCTATCAACCTTTTCAAGAACCGGTATTCTGCATTGGCCGAAAGGATCGCATCTCGATCTTCCGACCTTTAGCTTTGTAATCCAATCCGGCAATTATATCTGCAGATACTTCGGAAGAGAAGATACACTATTCAACAAGTGGTCAGCAAGTCGTCTATAAATTATCAGCTTGTTGTTATAGTTCCCCCAACAAAGTCTATTTGACGATTAGTCAAGCGAAAAAGCAAATTTTCACGGCTTTCTCACGTTTGTCGTGCAGATCAACAGATCAATGAATAGATTACCTGGAGGTTGGAAATAGAGTAAGCCAATTCATCCACAAGGTGTCAATTGAGGTGAAGGCATTCGCCGGTTTTGAAAACCTCTTGATCATCGTTTCGCGCGCGTGCACACAGCCCAAATCACATATGTTTTGATCTCTTCGACACGAAAACGCTGAAAGAATTTGGACAGATTCTGTATAAAAATTATCCGTCAATAAATTACTGTGAACATAATTGAAATTCATTATAAGCTTAGCGCCTGATATGAACCCAAAATCTTGATGACGGAATCACAGAACGCGAAGTCCGACGAACACAGGCTTGCCGAGAGCAGTTTCTTGTATATTAGTTGCATGTAACTAACCTTTCTTGTATCTCCTGTATCTGATCAGCAACTGTCCACTGTTTACGACAATGTTTATCTAGTTACTTCAATCGCCTTTCACATAATGTTCCCTCTACTAGCTATGTTCCCTCTACTAACTGTGTTCACACCAACGACACTGACACGACTGAAACAGAGCGGAAGCGTGCCAAAAGTCCAGTCTCCACTCTGACAAAAGGGTGGATACTGCGGGGGAGGGGTGATGTCACGATTTGTCCGATATTGACCCCTGACATCTCTTCAGGTTGTCTTTTCAGCTATGGCAAATGGCCTGAATAACTTATTTTTGGCTATAGTAATGAGCTACATTTATACAAAATACTTACTACTGCTCAAAATTACTTCTCAGTACATGCGGTGAAATTCCACTCGAATCCAATTGTAGGAGATACAGGCTGGCCAAACTTAGCCATATTACAAATTTATAGACCACACTTCTCGTGTGTTGATTGTGTTTGGATTTTTTTTGGATGTGTAGCTCAAGCTTTTGTCTAAACCTGCTGAAACGCATCATCGATCGACTCCCAAACTTCCTTTCTAAGAATTTTCTGTCTTTACGATGCATTTTCTTTCACGAGGAAAAAGGGACCCTGTGGCGATCAGAAAAAAGCACATTGTTTGCATTTTTTGCAGACTGTGGTGAAACGTCGGAATACGTAATTTGAGAAAGATACTTGCCTTAATTGACCCAAGCTATGTAAAAACCGTGACTTCAAACAATCAAAATGCCTTCTTCTTCCTCGGAATAAAATGCAGTTCGTTTTCGACTAATTAGCTCTCGCCACAGATTCACTTAAGACTCTACTCGGCACAATATTTACTGCCATCAGTATTCACCGTCCACTCGTATCGCACCGAACTGTTGTCCGAGCGGGCGGCTGTTTCCTCTCCAACAACCGATAATGATCAATAAAATAACATGTCATTCCGCTACCGTGGCCCATACCATTACAGCCATCACGTTGATATACACATTACAAGCAGATCATCGATCATTACAAACGCTTTGGAGTATGAAGTTCTACCTGAGCTTTTCGCGTATTTAATTATAGTCTGCTGTTTATCTTACACCTCGGGTAGGCAAACATGCATGTTAGTCACTGATATCAGACACATCACAACACTAAGCATTGAAAATATCAATTTGTGATTACCTTCGACGCTTCTTTTAACTCCAAATATCCCTCCATGTACTTGGCTTCCTTGGTACGTTCTGCTGTTTCCATAAATTACAGTAAGTTAGTGAACGGTCTGAATCTGTTAGTGCCCGAATTTGTTCAATCCGCCGTGACAAAATTATTTTGAGTGCTGCTCCTGCTGAGGGTAATGGATGTTTTCGAACCTACTGCTTTGCTTTCGTTGGTACCAATCGACGGCCGTCACGCATCTAAGTCTATCACACGCACACTTCTTTCAAGAAACTCGCAACATTTTGAAACTTACGATCCCTGCGTGTCCTAGGTTAAAGGGGCAAAAATTTCAGCAGAGCAACAGGAAGTTGTATTAAAAGCCAACCTTTCAAGGGTAGAGTGGGCTAGTCAGTCACAACATGGACAACTATAATAGGCTTATTTAATCATTTATTAATTTTAGTTTATTTATTTTTTCACTACAATTTAAGCGATTAGATGTCTGAAAATAATAGATGGCTCCCGGAGATGGCGAGCAAAGTAAAATATAAAACGTTGATAACAATGATAATAAAATTATAATACCGCCCATACCTGTAAGGATGGTTCGTAAAAAGGTTAAAACCCAGTGTAGCCTGCGAACACAGACGTATTTCTGGCTGTCTCTTGTCTCCGCGCGCCGGATGAAAAAACCGTACATATGCTCTCGTAGGCAACATACAAGACAGACCACCTTTATTAAATATTAAAATCTATTAAATATATAATTCATTAACAGCTAAACTCAATGTCACAACTTTGGTTACCTCTAATGAGCTGCTGCCTATAACGTGGAAGCGCTGCTCGAAAGAGGTAACTATTTAGGTTAGAGAAAAGAGTTGCGGTAGATCTAATCTACTGTACTATGTAACAGTAACTGTAGTTATAAGAAAGGGGTTACCCTTGCTGTCAAAAATGGCAAAGGTTTAGACCAAGGGGCGGAAGATCCCGCGTAAAACTTTATTTGGTACCCCCAACTTCTCCTCCTCGTTCTACCAGGCCAGAATGTCCCGTCTCGCTATCCAGCCAGTATTAGTTGACGAATTTATGCATGACTTTGATAACGTAAAAATAGCTTTAATGGCCTTATTTACCCTCACTGTAATAATTGGGTCAGGCAGGAGCCTAGCGCCGAAGAAGTATAGATGATGAATGTTTAGAGTAACTTGCGTAATCGTGGAGTTGTGTCTTTATCCAGACTTTATGTACTGCACAATATCCCTGACTCGGCATATATAAATTCGCTGCCAAAATAAAATTTACTAGTTCATGTATACGTATAATGACTGAAATCGCTAATGTGAATACATTTCTCTTGCTTTCCTTTTCTGTTTCTCTTGTAATTTTTGTATGGTCCGTTTTTACGAACAGAGTTTTCTGTCGTTTGTAGACTGCAAAGCAGTCGTATTTTTTTGCGAACGCGAGTGTGCAGGCGAGTGTAGAAACGGTGAGGGAGGATGGTGACTCTTACACGCCCTGGGGGGGCGTGTGAGGGTCGTGCGCTTCACGAGCGAAGATCAAGCTCACGGCATTTTTCGCCTTCCGAATAGGGACCCAGAGTAGAGGGGGCTTTCAAAACATAGTTTTCCACTGCGTTTGGATAATGAGTAACCTTATTTTCTTCTGGAAGTGAGGCTGCTGTTGGACATATGCCGGAATATGAGTGGTGTACGCGTAACAGAACATCTCATACTTCACTAAAGTTTTCAAGAGTTCAGTCATTCCATCAGCTGTCAAACCCGTTGGGAAAGCGGTTAGTCTTCAAAGCCTCAATTGTCTCAAACCTTCAATATGAAGGACAGACAGGTGACACAGGTCCTGGCATGTCGAGAGAATCAATTATCTTAGGGATCTGGGACCGAGTTGTCCTCTCCCGAGTTCCTCTCAGGCACTCAGCAGACACTCCACCACTCCACCACTCCACCACGCCAGCCGGTCCACAACAATTTCAGGAACCAAATGTGACCTCGTTTGCCTTCTTGTGCGAGTTATTAGGAGCTGTATTTCCTGAGCAAATTTGGTAATCAGGTATAGTAAACTCAACCGTCTGATTTATCGCCGTATTTTCTTTTCTTTAATCTGCAAAATTGAAAGTTCAGGTACAAAAACCTCGCTCCTTTTGCAGCTTCCGGCTGTTGGAAATACAAATGTAAGCTAAGCCTTTACATGTGATAATAGTGTAGAAATCTGTTAATACTTCGCTGATATTATATTTTAAACGTTTTAACAGTTTTGACCCTTCTGTTGATAAAGTTATTTTAATTAATACTCCAAAGAACTTGCAATGACAGAGTTTCACCTGCTGTTGCATATTGATAAGTTTAATATAGCACTGGAGCAACACCGTGTACACGCTACTTATGAAAATGGCAATTTTCTTCCTCCAAAGGTGTTATCATCAGTAAGTTTTTAAATAGATTACAACAGTGGTTGTTGCAGGTTCTTTAAATTTGTAACTTACAGTGATTATCATTATAGTGCATGGGGACAAAATGGTGTAAGGCCAGGTAATCCCATGTATTTGCATGCCTAGATGGGTTACCAGGCTCCCACATAACCTTTTTTTGCATTGGACATTGAAAAAGTGTGCAAAAATAAAGCCATCTTGAATTTTTACTCTTATGAAATTTTATGCGTCAGAAATATTTACAGTTCAGTATAAAACCTCTATAATGTAAGTAGTTCCAAAGCTCTTAGTTTCCGTTAGGAATAGAATTCTAGTTGAGATACATATATAGTGGCTTGATAGAATTTATGTTATTTTTTTGTCAGGATATCTGTAAAACCTTGAGGGGGCAGTAAAACTAGCATTTTCACTCTGCTGAATTTTGTTTTGTATGTGTAAATTTACTTTAGATATGTTTTGTTAAATGTTGAAATTTTTGTCTAAAATTTGCCCGAAATTCTAAAATAAAAAGTGTCTGAAAATGAAATGTGTGAAATTTTTGGCAAGTAATATTCTGCTCTTTGCGTAATGGAATGCAAGTCCATGGCCATGTTAGGGTTACCCTAGTATTATATTCATTGGCCCCCATTTATACACCTGAATGAGTAGAGCGAGGCACTGAGTTATGTCTGACGCCAAAGAACAAAGCACTTAAGCCTAGCCAGGATTCAGACTATGAGGTCACTGCAAGTATGAAATACCTGCAGACCATGTAGCATTTTGGGCCAATTTTTACTTTTGCAGGATCGAGCTAATTTTTGGCAGACTGACTTGTTTTGACATGAAAAGCATTGTGGTGTAATTGTTTTTGTCGATTTGCACTTCGTTTTCGAGAAATAACGTCAGTTTTCCAAGGGTATCTTTCTGAGATCTTTCGTTGAGCGAAAAACAAAAGAAACCTTTGTTTTGCTAAACAATGAAGTCACCGAATCGTGGTATTTGCCGCTAGTTTTATTATTGATATAATGACACAATTCTCTTGCTGTTGCTTCGTTAGCGCAACCGAATAAGGCGCTGAACCGGCCAGATTCGAGTTTGTTTTGTCGTGACACCAGTTCGATACGAGGTCGATCGATGCTTTTTTTTCGGTCTATTTCTCTTCTTCTTTCAAAGATCAAAACATCTATTTAAAAAAAACCGTGCTTTTGAAGCTGCTAAAAGTAACTGTTAAAGTTTGCGCCGCGTCAAAATCGGCCTTGGAAGGATTCGCTCCAAAAGATGCCGCTTGGCAAACTGAGTTTTTTTACATACATTATTTCTCGAAAATGAAGCTCAAATCAACAGAAACAATTACACAACAATGCTTTTTATGTCAAAACAAGTCAGCCTGCCAAAAGTTAGCTTGATCCTGCAAAAAATAAAAATCAGCCCAAAATGCTATATACATGTATGCCCTTTTTGCACAAAAGCCTTCAATTAGTGAGCTGGGCTTCAGATCAAGCATTCTGAGTTTAAGCACTGCATTGTGTTGTGTTCTTGGACAAGACAATCAACCCTGACAATGTTTCTTGGCAAATAATAATTGTTGTTTAGACAACCTGGCAATGCTATGGAGTAAAAATTGTAATTGACCAGTACCCGATATAAGAACAAAAGCAAAACACTTTTAATTATCACTTCATTATTGGTACAGAAACTGGACTGTTGGGGGTGTCCCGCTACAGGTCAAAGCAAATCTATTTTTTTTATTAAATTTTAATTTAATTGTTCCTCAGTTTCGCTTGGACATGACACACGTCAGAAGGTATACGGTAACTTAAAAGCCAAGAGCTATAAGCCAGTTATAGGCTTTGGCTTTTCATGAAGCCAAAAATGTGAAAAATTGTTTAGGCTTATGAAGACATGATTGACATGGTTTAGGGTTATGTTGAAATACATGTACCATAGAAGCATTAAAAACCATTTCTTTTTTTTAATGTCTAAACCCTTGGGCAGTGGTCTAATGGTCACTGTTTTGGACTCTGGATGAGGGTCAACATTCTGGTAAAATTTCCATTTTCTTCAATAACTTTTCTTTAGAAATGCAGAAACATAAGGAATGCAGATTGTCGATTGACACTACAGAGCCACTAGACCCATGCACCTTGTACTTAGTCATGAACCAAGATGGCATTATTATTTTGTACTGTGATTATTCATTAGGGCACACAGAATTGAAGATTTAACCACATAATTTTAACTACTATATAGAAGAATACATACCTACAGTGTAACAATATAGGTTCAGTTTCACCAGTGGCCAGGTGATTTTTATTTTTCTTTCCATAGTGAATGCCATTGACACTGCCATTCGACTGAAAAAGGAATCAATTTTTTGTTTTGTGTCACAAAATGGAGAACACAACTGACATTGCAATTGATGACTCTTTATACAGGTGAGATGAAAGAAATTATAAACCAGTTATTCTTATTTCTAAGGGATTTCATTAAAGATGGGACACCAGGCAAAGTGACTGATTGTGAGAATGACTATGCCTGCGTGGTTTGACAATCTTCAACATTTTTCTTTTTCTCATAAAGAAGTTCAGTTCAGGAAGATTTTCCTGCCTATAAAGGGCCGGTGCCTGGCCATTAAACCATCAGCTTGTTAGACATCTTTAGCCAACTAAATACATACTTTTACCTCTTTGTACCGTTGTTTGCTGACAAAAGATTTTATATTTGATAAAATATCATCAAAGAGACTTGTAAAGCATCCGTTTCCCAGTCAGTGTATTTTAGCAGGTTTAGACATGTAAATTGGTCCCATGTATAACGTCTAGGGCATTTTCACTGGATAGTTTGCAGTCTTAGAGTTAGGACCTAAACACAAACTGTTATGGCTGCCTACTGTTTCTTCTCAGCTTTCTTCCTCAAAACATGGCAAGCCTGTAAGGATGTTATTGAATCATTATAACTTAGCTGTGTTTATTTACTCAGTCGTCAGCGATATATGCTTGGTGATGGCGCAATGATCAAAATGGCACAATCTAAAGTGTTTCTCAGTGGGCTTGGCGGATTGGGAGTAGAAATTGGTAAGACACTCTAGCAAATGCTTCAGCTAAAGCTTTTTGTTACGTCATACCTGCCAAGTTTAATGTCTTAGGTGTGAACCTTACATTTTGGGGATCAGAGTCTGATCTCATCCTTACTCTTGCCCTTATGCTTGCCTAGCTGAAAAATAAATCTATTGCAGCCTTAACTGATGCACATTCAAAAACTATAGGAAGATGTTCCGATCCAAGTGAAGAAAGAAAATAGTTTTTGAAAAGTTACACATCCTGTGACTGGAACTGTAAAATGTTTGAAATGTCTTCGGAAATCTTCTGAATTTTGTCAAAATCTTCAGATGTCTTCCAATATGATCAGGTCTTCTTCGAAAATCCTCCCATGTCATGCCAGTGTTGAGCTGCGGTCTGGTTGTGCAGGCTTACTGCAACCAGCTCTCCAGGAGCACTATGTGGCCTGACCCAAGCTACTGTACCTACACTAGGGAGTAGCTGTTTTAATAATTACTGATTAGTTTATTGATTTCTTTTCAGCCAAAAACGTTGTCCTGGCTGGAATTAAGGTAAAACTTGAAGCAGTAGGTCCTGAGAAGTAAAAACGATAAAAAACAGTTTCAAAAAAACTGTTCTTTGGCATAGTCAGTTTAGATTCTATAGCAGTGGCTAGCTGCTCTGTTTACAACGGTTTCCATGGCATTATACCTAAAACTTTTTTTTTGGAACTAGTGGGCATTTAAGACCAATATTTAGAAGACTACATGTTGTTTGGACTCCATATTTATTCTTCGAGCACATGTTTCTACAACCCCTATAGGGGGGTACAACAATTCATGCGACATCACATCCGGGTTACAAAACAATACAAAACAGCTTATCTAGAATGTTCGGCTTGTCACGCAATGTCACGTCCGATCTCTAGTACAAAACGGCTAGTCTAGAAAGTTCAGCTTTCAACATCCTCCACCTCGCAACTTGTGGTAACCTGTTGCGACTTAATCAGTCCTTAAAGTAACTTGGTTAGTCCTTAAAACGACTTAGTCAGTCCTTATAGCGACTTGTTCAGTCCTTATATCGACTTGGTCAGTCCTTATAGCGACTTGGACGAACAATCTCTCTTCCTCTCTGAGTCCTCTGTGGAAGGGTGACTTCAGGTTCAGCTTCTTCATCTTCATCCTCCATCGTCTCGGTCTCACTGTCTAACATCCCACCATCTTGTTCAGTTCTCTCTGGTGAGCTTGTAATGGGCGGGAGATTGTCAAATTCAGCACAGAGCTCCAATTTGTACAGTTTGCGAATTGGTCGGGTTAGCAGTCCCGACTTCACCTGGACAGTCGCAGCACGGCATCTTCCATCTCTGCCAAGAATGAGCTGCCGGACAACCCCCATCTTCCAATTTAGACGTTTTTCTCTGTCATCAGCTACAAGGACAACTTCTCCTTCTTTTAAAGGATTTGGCTGAGTCTTCCAAACTTCCCCTTGTGAACCCAGCACTTGATGCAAGTATTCTTTCTTCCATATGTCATTCATGGAGGACAGCCACTTTTTTCTCTGTTGAAATTCATCAGAGATGTTTAGTTCTCTTTCTTCTTCCTTGATGTCTTCTCGTGGTGGCAACAGGAACTTTTCAGGACACAAAGGGATAGGAACACCACCGTCAGGATTGCTCGACTCCCACAAGTAAGTGATAGGCCGGCGGTTGATGACTTTCTCCACCTCAGTTAGAGTGGTTACTAATTCCTCCCAGGAAAGCACATCATGGCCCAACAAGCGACGTAGCAGGCCTTTAACAATGCCCACTAACCTCTCCCAGGTTCCTCCCCACCAAGGTCCGCGTTCCACCACAAATTGCCACTTCATGTCAAGATTCTTCTCTTTAACCCACTTAGCTGCCGCCACAAAGTTTGATCCATGATCACTTATGCACAACTGTGGGACACCTCTTCTGTTCATAAATCTCTGCAGTGCCTGAGTCAACGCTTCTACAGACAATGACGTCACAAGTTCCAAATGAATGGCTCTAACTGACATGCAGGTAAATACTACCAACCAGACTTTACTGTTATCCTTCAGGTATAACGGTCCTCCTAGATCCATGCCAGTTGTTTCAAAGGGACGCTTGCAAGTTACACGACACCTAGGGAAAGGAGGTGTCTGTTCAGATGCAGGAGCCACCAAGAACCTGCTACATTTCCTGCACTTCTGTATCACTGATGAGACTGATTTCTTAGAGCGCAGGATCCAAGTCCCTTGGCGTCTCAGTTCTGAAATAACTGTTGCAGTACCGGCGTGTTGCATTTGTTCGTGAATATGAAGCACCAATTGGTTGACAACACCACACTTCTTAACCAGCACTGGATGGAGTTCCTCAAAGGTCGCCTCCACTTGTTGCAAACGACCCCCCATCCTGATTAATCCTCCTTCCAAGAACAGGTGTAAGGACCGCAGACTAGACTGGCGGTAAACTGGTTGGCTATTTTCCATTGACTCTAATTCCCTCCAGAAAAACTTCCTTTGCACTTGTTTCAGGATGACCATTTTGGCATATTGCAACTCTTCTGAGGTCAGCATATTTTGGGTGCTTTTAGGAGACTTGCGCCAATGTAGCATCCAAGCTACACTTCTCAAAGTGCGAAGGTACTTGCTCATTCAGGGTGGGTCAACAATTTCCTCCACATATTTCGGTTCTTGATTATCAGCTACGGCCATCATCAGCAATGTAGCATCTGTGTCATTCTTTGGATGCTTCGGCCATTCTGCCTCAGGTTGTTTCAACCATTCTGGGCTGCTCCACCAAATCTTGGAGTCAGACAACTGAGCTACCGTCATACCCCGAGTAGGTAAGTCCGCAGGGTTTTCATTTGTTGGAACCCATGACCACACACCACCAACAGCAGTAATCTCTTCCACACAGTTAGCGACAAACACTCCACCCACACGCGGCCCCTGACTTATCCACAAGAGAGCAACACTGGAATCTGTCCAAAGGAATTCATCATCAATCTTAAAGACACCGCTGTACTCAAATCTCAGTGAATTGAGAAGTCGAGCTCCTAGCAAGGCACCAAGAAGTTCAAGAATCGTGTCTCCGTTCGGTGGGGCAAGTCGACATTTCGAAGCAACAAGATTCACTGTTATGTCCCCATTCGTATCTGCAACACGAATGTAGGCTGCCGCAGCATAGGCTCTAGAGGAGGCGTCACAGAAAATGTGAAGTGACAGTTTTGTGTCCTTGCACTGAGAGGGTGTTATTCCCAACCATCAGTTTACTCTCAGATGGTTTCCTCCTGACAACCCTTTCAATACTTCTTCAACGCGCCTTCGCAAATCCGGGTTAACTTCCTCATCCCATCCGAGCTTCTCTTTCCAACAGTCTTGGACAATAATCTTCAGTGGAGTGACAGCCGGGCTCACTAGCCCACATGTGTCGTAAATCTTAGACAGACAGGACAACACTTCTCGCTTCGTAAGTTTCTTGGGTACCATAACTTCCAGATCAACAAGTTGAAGAAGTTCATCAGATTTTAAGTCCCAACTAACCCCAAGTACTTTGTGAAGTTGCTGCACTTGGCTGTCTGGAAACTCATGGAGCAGATTTTGATCGTTGGACCGAAATTTCCGCAGGTTGAAGCCACCATCTTTAAAGATACGCACTGCTTCGTGCCAGAACTCCCTTGCTTCCTCAGTGTTCTCCATTGAGTTCACTGGATCATCCATGTAAAGGTTGCGAAGAAGCTGGCAAGCCATTTGTGATTCACTGATGAAACCCTCTAAATGCTGTTTCGGGACTACTTGCAGCAGAAATGGTGATGATTTGGCACCAAAGAAAACCTTTTGTATCTGTACACCTCAATCTCCCCTTGCGGGTTGAGCCACAAGAAGCAACAAACATTTCAGTCTTCCTCACGAAGCAACAGCTGCAGAAATGCCTTTTCAAGATCACCTACAACACCGACTTTGCCAACTCTGAAACGGAGAAGTATGCCCCACAACAGCGGTAACAAGTATGGTCCTTTCTCAAGGGCATCATTAAGAGAAAGGCCTCCTTCAGACTTAGCTGAGGCATCATGCACAATGCGCAGTTTAGTTGTCTCCCAATCAGGCTTAACAACTCCTCGATGTGGAAGATAGGACTGAGGAATGCAGGCTTCTGGTAACAGCTCAATGTGACCCTCTTCAAGGAGTGTTTTTAACTGAATGTCATATGCTGTGTACTCTTCAGGCGTCAACTTTCTCACCATGCGACAAAGCCTTGTTTCACAAAGGGCCTTGTTAAGTGCTAAATGCTTTCGAGCTTGAGGTTTCCAAGGCCACGACACAACATACTTCCCAGATTCGTTGCGTTGGATAGCATTCTTTACCTCCAGCTCAAGGTCTCGTTCCAACACTTTCTCCTGTGCAACACCAAGGTGGTCCAAAGTCCAAAAGTTCTGCAGTTGTTCATGAACAGAGGCCTGAAATGCATGGATATAAGCTCTGGCAGCCACACCCGCAAATGGAATGGATCCACTTCCACCATGAAGGACCCACCCAAAAATTGTCGGTGTTCCTTTGAGACCATTCCTCAATTTAATTGTCATACCTTGGACAATGGTGTCATAGCAATCTTCTCCAAACACAATACCAATATTATCTGTACCAGGGCCAGCGAGATCAGCAAGGACTGGACAACCACCAACAACCTCTTGAAGGGCTCGATAGGACTCAGGCTCCACCCTCTCAAAGACACCAGACAACTCATCCATCACTACAGCTTGGAAGGTAAAGGTATTTGGAAGGTTTATTCCTCTTGCAGTCACCTCAACAACATCGAATTCGCCTTCCAGCAAATCTCCAAGTGTCTCAATCCGCAAATGATGTTTTCCAACAACTCTCTTTGGTATATTTGCAGCCAAAAATGATGGTATCATGGTAAAAGTGGCCCCAGTGTCACACAATGCTCTTACAGCCACAGCTCCAATAACAACACACACAGTTCTCATCATCACGCCAGCAGTTTTGATGTCAGCATTCTTAGCAGAAGACATTACAGTAGCTGTTGGAGGTTGAGATAACGGTGGCAAATGACTCTGGTTAGCTGGTGTATAAGGAGGGGTAGCAGGATTCCAACTTGGGTGGTTTGGTGGGCTACCCGTACTTGGAGTGGGGTTTTGAACTTCTGGAATTTTCACTCCACCAGTCTTGCATAGCTGAGGGATATGGGATCCTCGTCCACACGGGCATGGTTTTCGAAACCTGCATGCAGTCATCCGGTGTCCACTTCGAGCACAACGAAAGCAAGCCCTTATTTCCTTCACTTTCTTAAAGCGATCATCAACCGACATAGGTACAGAGCACTGTTTAGGACTATGTGGACCCTTGCAGAAGGTACATGTTACAGATTCAGCCATTAAACCAGATGCAGTTGACAACAAAGGTTTTTCCTTTTCGATAGACTGGTGGTGTTTAGATGGCTGTTCTATCTCAACAGTCTGGTCAGCACTCTCTCGAATTTCCAGTTCCTGTTCCAAAAATTTCAACAGCTTCGAGAATGTTACATCCTCCTTTGATAAGCCAGCTTTTTCTCGGGACCACACCAATCTCTAATCCTTGGGAAGTTTTGATTCAATCAAAGGCATCAAAAGGGTTCCATATTGTTCAGTAGTAACTCCTTGTACTTCAAGCGCTCGCACAGTTGCACAAAGCTCATCCAATGCATCTCTCATAGCTTTATTGGATTGTCCAAGTGCTTTCATTTCAGCTAGTTTAGTCATTAGGCGAGTTTTTTGCACTTCATCCTTGCCATAGCGTGATGTCAAGCGTTGTACAGTAACTTCATAGTTTGCCTCTTCAGTTTTGATGTTTGCAATGTGTCCTGCAGCTTCGCCAAATAGCAGGGACTTTAAGTAAACAAACTTCTGCACAGTAGGTATTTTAACGTTATCATGTATTGCTACTCTGAAAATATCCCAAAATTCTGGCCAGTCCAACACATTGCCCGAGAATTTCCTAAGGTCAGTTTTTGGCAACTTCATTTTAGGCGCACTTGACGTATGTTTTGGTGATGGTGCAATGGGTTCAGGCTTCTCACTTGTATTTTGCTTTTGGCTGTTTTTTAACCATAATTTCACATCATGAATTCGTTCTCTTACCATATCGAACCATGGTCCTTGGGCATCCACTTCATCTCCTACTTGCAAGTCATCGTCCAAGAGCTTCTCGATTTCCATCTGCAGATCCTCGGCTTTCTGCAATCTTGTAACAATCGAATCGAGTTTTTCTTCCACGCGAGCAATTTCAGGCGAGTCGGACTCAATCATGTTTCTAACAGTGCCAAAATCCCTTTTCATCCAGCCTCTCAACCCAGTGCAAGCTCTCTTCAGCTGATCAATTTGTTTCGTCTTCATTTCGATCGGTGTTGGCGACAAACAAAAGCAAACAACACTCAAGGCTAGCAATTAAACACGTCGCGGGTCACCATGTTTGGACTCCATATTTATTCTTCGAGCACATGTTTCTACAACCCCTATAGGGGGGTACAACAATTCATGCAATGTCACATCCAGGTTACAAAACAATACAAAATGGCTTATCTAGAATGTTCGGCTTGTCACGCAATGTCACGTCCGATCTCTAGTACAAAACGGCTAGTCTAGAAAGTTCAGCTTTCAACACATGTATTCTAATAGCTTTTAATTACCCACCTGGCACTCACAGAGAAACTTTTTTCAATATACTTGTTGAAATGTGTATACCATAAGATGAAATACTTCATTTGATTTATATTAATTAAATAAAAGAACTCATTAAATTGGCAGGTTGAGGCTACAGAATTGCCGAGGTATTGAGTAGAGGACATAATGCTTCCTCCTACCATGCCACTATCTCTGCAATAGACAAGTTCGATCAAAAGGTCATTTATAATTCTTTGCATTCAGTGTCTGTGCATGTAGCATATATGGTTGAATATACTGTATGGTAGGTTTCTTAATTGCCATATCTATTTAATTTATTCAATAGTCAATCACACTGCATGATACCAAGGTTGCCTCTTATCATGATCTGGGAAGCCAGTTTTTCTTGCGAGAAAAAGATGTTAGGGACAAGAAAAATAGGTATTTATCTACTCATTATTACTAATATTATAATAATATTGTTTACAACTTATAGATATCAACTTGAACATGCAATGTGTGGCGTGCTGTGCCTGGCCTTTATGGAATGCTTACCTTTGTTACAGGACTTTATTCAGGAGAACAACAATTAGATATTCGATAACACACCACACAAAAGCATACATGTACCACACAGTCATTTAACGTACATGTACCACCCCCCCCCCCCAAAAAAAATAATTTGGCATATATGTGTCCACTGCAATAAGGAAGATAAAGTAATATTAATGATGCGTTTTTCCCAAAATTAGTAATTTTATCATCTAAAATTTTGCTTCTCCAGAGCCGAGGCTAGTGCTTCACAGCTAGCTGAGCTGAATCCATACGTGAACATTCAGATCTCAACTTCTTCAATTAGTGATGGAAACTTAGAGTTCTTAACTCACTATCAGGTATACTTGTTGACAGTCATGATTTGCTGGTTGGCGTCTACATGTACACGAACAAATGTTTGCCCCAGGGTTCTCATTAATTTAGGGAGTAAAGGGCTTGTTCATGAAATTGCAAGGTTCTGAAATGCTATTTTGTGCATTCTCTTGGAGGTATTTCCTAAAAAGAAAAATTGATTTTGGAAAAGGTCAAAATGCCAAGAATATTAATGGGGTTACAAAGGGTTTTTTTTCAATTTTTATCCTACAGCACTAGCGTAGTTGATAAACATGTTGAATCAGCAATGCATGTGCAAATGGTAAGGAGTCTTGAAACCACAGGCAAGCAGCAGACCCTGAAATCAGTGCAGAACCGATTGCTTTCCAGGGAGACATGCCCAGAAAATTCTTGCAAATTTGGCCATTTTAGAAATCAATCTTTTTTCAGCAAAATTTTGTCCCCAAAATTCCCATGAAATCACCCGTTTTTTCCTGCAATCTTGTCTCTGAAAATCCCCCAATACTTGACTTTCTTCTGCAACCTATCGGAACCTCTGAAAAAACCTCTGTTTTTCTGCAAATTACTCTTTACACCTTACACACATACACTGACAGTATTATTTCACGAATAGTAGACGGTTCAGAAATGGAAGTACAATGTAGCCATTTTTTTAGCCAGCGGCTGACACTTAATGAGAGCCCTGGACATGTTGCCCTTTACATCTTTTTGTCCTGGGTTCCCTAGAAGCTAATGGTATAACTGCCTCTGCTATCGACTGTCTCGTGAATACAAAGTCATGTAAACTACTATTTCAGGCAGAATATTTTCCCAGACCAAACTCATGAGCAAGTCAGAGTTTGCCAGCAATATGCCAGCTCTAGTTTGAATGAAGAAGTGCAATATAGTCTGGTTACACACTATCAATACCAGTAAATCACCTGCATGATACTTCAATGGCTACCATTACAGTTGTTTTCTCATAAATTTTAGTGTACAAATTTGGATATTCTCTTCTTTAGTGTGTGATTCTTACAGAGGCTCCACTCAGCTTTCAACTGGCAGTAGACACATTTTGCAGGTCACAGAAGCCAACAATCAAGGTAAATCTTGTCGAGGAAAAGGTTGTTATTCATCATGGTTGATGCAATAATAAAGTGTATTATCGTTTGTTTCACGATGTAGTCACTTGAGATGTAGATCGCGACGTTTTGACTGCTTACTGCTAGTCTTCTTCAGGCGATAAGGTCGACTGATTGCACGGTATCATTTATATCACAAAGGTCGGCTGTGATTGGTGCATTTCAATCCTCCTATTGTTCCATTGTTCCGGCGAGTAGCTGTTCTCTCAGTGGTCCGCTGTTGTACCGTTCTCCTGTTGTTGTGTTTTTTGATTGTGGGCATCCATGCTTCAGGAATTTCAATTCCACAATCCCTGTTGATGTTATTAGGGTGAAGTCTTATGTGAATAGCTTCCTTGACCCTACGTGTGTACCAGTGAGGATCTCGACCAATAAACTTGACCTCATTCCAGGTAGGATAGTGGCTGGTCTCATGGGTGTGTTCAGAAACAGTGGAGGTCTGGGTACGGGCGAGTCGTATATCCCTGTCATGTTCTTTGATCCTCTCCTGCATAGACCTCCCTGTTTCCCTGATGTAGACTTTGCCACACTCACAGGAAATCCTGTAGACAACACCATCTTGTTTAGCTGGGTTGACGGTGTCCTTTGGTCACGCTAAGTGTGACGGAAGTGTTGTGTCAGACTTAAAGACGGTGCGAATGCCTTGATGTTCTAGGCAGTGGCGGAGAGACTCCAAAACTCCTTGGACATAAGGTAAAACGGCGGTGGATTTAAATTCCGCGACGGGCTCTTCTTCTTGGGGTTGTTCGTGCCTTTGTGATCTTCTGTACAAAAGAGGAGGGATATCCGTTAGAAACAAGTACAGATGACAGATGTTTCTTCTCTTCAGCGATTGCTGATGGTTTTGTTACAAGACGTTTAGCGTGGTCGTACAGACACTTCACAATACCGCGCTTTACTGACTGAGGGTGGTGTGAATCATACGCTACGAAGTCAAAGGCCAGGTGTTCGAATCTAAGGGAGTACAAAATAAAAAATATCTTCTAGTAGTATGGGAGAAGTATGGTAAATGTTGGGGGTTGATATAGGATCCTGGTAGGGGATGGGTAGGTTTAAAGACTTGTGCCAACTGATAAGTGACTTAACTGCATTTCTATTTAGTTTATCAGTGCAGGTGTACATGGAGTGTTCAGCTGGGCATTCTGTGATTTTGGACCTGAGTTTGAGGTGTTGGACTCTACAGGAGAAGAACCAAAAGAATTCTTTCTTTGGAACATCACTAAGGTGCACAGGGAATATCAAAAGGAATATACATGTATCATGAAATTATTCACGACTAAGCAAAAACTGGGACTCTTTTATTGTTCAGTATCAAATATAAAATATTGGTTCCATTCTGCTGTTACCATTTGCAGTACATTGGGCATATCTTTTGCTATCATTATATCAATTGAAAGCATTTGTTGAAAAACTGTGTTGCAGGCAAATCCTGGTGTGGTGACAACATTGGACAATCGTATGCATGGATTACAGACTGGTGATAAAGTTACCTTTAAAGAGATAGTTGGAATGACAGCTCTCAATGGCTCAGAGCAGACAGTCACAGGTTAGAAACTTATCTCTGTTCTTAGGATTTTTGGGAGGCCAACAACTGTAACAGTGAAGGTATGTGTTCAAACCAAAGTAACCCAAAGAGCTGGCGTTTTTGAAGCATGAAAAAGGCAGAGGCATACATTAGGTACTCATACTGGATGGGATCTTGGTTCCTTGCAGTTTATACCCCAGCATTTTGTCAGGTTGTTCTAACAGCTTACTGGCCAGTAAACTTTTATACTCCTAGTTGGCAAAAGGCTTTGTGACAGTTAAGTGTCTTGCCCATGGACACAACAACTTAGCATCACTTTATCAAAATTCAAACACAGACCAATCAATCCATTGTACTAGGTTTTGCACAGTTTCAAGAGTAGACTTACGTGGGCATCATGACTTCAAGTATGCAGAGAACAGAAGCATTGTCAGCCTGTAATAATGACTTGATTATATATAGCAATTTAAAGTGATTTGGCTTTTTCTAAAATGATATTAATGGATGTTTTATTAATAATTTGCAGTACTGTCCCCATATGCATTCAGCATCTGTGACACCACTGGACCAGAGTATGAGGCTTATCAATATGGTGGAATAGCAAGACAAGTCAAGACTTCTTCTTCTTTGATAACATTTGTGAGTGACTGATCAAAACATCTTATTTTATTTATTTATTTATTTATTTATTTATATATTTATTTGTTTATTTATACAGTGTATATTTATTTATTTATGTTTTTTTGTCATGTGATGATGCATCTTTATGCACTTACAGATGTTTGAAATTAAGCTTGCAGCTGCTAATTTTATCCAGTATGTCTTAATAAATTGAACATCACAACTCTCAGAGCATACTCTTACAACATGCATCTAAGAATTGAAACAAGCTCAATGATAGAGGGGAGCATTCATTCCAGAACTGCAGCTGAATAAGGTTGAACACAATTTAGCCCATTCTAAGGAGTTTCAGAGGGTTGTTTGCACTTTGAACATCATTAAAAAATCCTTTGGTTGGCATTCTTAATATTCTCTCCAAAACAGTGTATGGACCCACTTAGCTACCAGGCAGTGTTTGTGATGATTAC
>NC_138145.1:22379939-22474939 GCF_964199315.1 Orbicella franksi
AGTCAAATTTGAATCGTCAGTTCTTATTTCGGCCTCACCACATCCAGGTACGTAAGAAAGGGCTGTCTTAGTTTGAATTTCAGCTTTTAAAATCTTAGATTCCATAGAACGCTGATGAGCTGTGAGTTGACGAAGAATCTCGATCAGACGGCCGGGGAACAAGCTTGTGACGGGCTGCCTATTCTAGGTGTCGGGTGTGGTTAAAAAAATTCAAGTTACGCGTTTTGCGGAAATTTGACAAAATTCCAGGGGTCTCCCTCTCTCGAATATTTCGGCGACGCCGTCTCAGAGTCTCGATTTCTTTTGCTTTTGCAAGGCTAGGAGATCGAAGATTTTGGTTTCCTCCTCTCAGACGAAGATTTACGTTCTCTTATCCTAACATAGCACTAGTTTTCGCGAGTGTCACATCAGCGTTACCTTGTTGGGGTTGGTTGTGTTGTCTAGTAACGTCTTTACCATGTACTTCTCTTGGTTTCAGACTTTGATTCATAATAAAGGTAACACGTGCGTTGCCTGCGTGATCTTAACGAGGAAAAGTGTTGCAAACGCTTAATCGTTGTGCGTAATAACCTTTGTCCTTTTACAGAAACCCAAATCTGTGACGGCTGCTGCATCTGTTTCCTTAATAAACCCAGGTAAGGTGGCAACAGATCTGCAGTCAGTGTTATAGCGCTAGTGATATACTGATACACCGCCGGAATTAACATGCATATGTGTCACTGAATGGAAATTATGTTTCCCGGGCCATTATCGCACCTATGTTAAGATTAACAGCATTGGCATGATATCCAAACCGGATCAGTGACATTCGTCGTCAGTCATCATTTTGTCGAATCCTAGCGTATAAGAGGGAAGCCATTTTAAACGCGTGGATAAATGAAAAAGGTCGTGTTACACGAGGCAATTTTTCTTGCATTTTGCAAGGCAATGTAATGCCATCACGAGACAACGTAATTTGTCACTGAAAATAGATCATCGGATCAATTTGATAAACCTTGCTATATTCCATCCTGGGGGAAAAGCAATACACCTTAACAACTTCACTTGGCCTGTGTACGAATATATGTGACTTTCTTGTTCTTCTCCTCTCAGATGTGCATGTGGACCCACATCAACACAAAGGTAACATATGCATTTTTGAACTCCGACCATCAGGGAAACGAGTACCCGAAGACCTTCTGATTCTAATTAACCAATCACAAATAGAACGAGCTTTCCCGAGGTTATAACGTCCGCTTATCGTGATCGGGACATGTCGTGTTGCTTAGCAACATCTCTGGCCAAAACACAAGGGTACAGTCAACGTTCTTAGTCTGGGTTGCGGCCGAATACGCCGAGTGTTCCCCTGTCCTTGTAGATTGGTTCCACAGTATTGAGACCTCCATGAGGAGGGACTTGACCAAAATGACTTAATTCGTCGATGTTACACGACAGACCTCCTTTGTAAAAAAAAAAAAAGTTGAGCGTTATGTTGTAGTAACAGGCAACAAAACTGGTCAAAAGATATCGTTATACTATAATAACACTGCTGTTAATAAAATCTTGAGGTAATTCCTAGTAGCTTCGGTTGTTATGATTACTTGTTATGTAACTGCATGGTCTGATTGGTTTTGACGGTTCTTCTGTTCTGTTTTCACAGTTTGTCCAGAAACAGAAGAAGCTCTGTACACGGACGAATTTTTTGAGTCTCAGGATCTTGTGGTCAATGCTCTTGACAATGTAGAGGCGCGGCGATACATGGATAGGTAAGTTTCATTCATCCCAGGTTATCAAAATACAATTCATGAAGAAATGTACCGTCTTCACCATACCTTAGAGATTGGCCTCTAGAGCGTTCATTACGTATTTTACGATAACGGCAGAAATTCTCGCGCGCTCATTGGTTAATTTTTATTGTCAATAAGCGGACAGACACATGAATTTATAATTTATGCGATGCGTCAACGAGCGAGAGCAGAGGATTTGTTATCGTAAAAAACAAATTGATGTCACTTTTTAATGCGTCTGTCCTGTTATTGACAATGAATTTCGTCATCACATTGTCAAAGTAGTCTGCGGATCCACAGCCACTTTGACAATGTTATGACGAAATTCATGATCAAAAACAGGACAGACGCATGAAAAACTGACGTCAATTTGTTAAACTGACAATGTGCCGTGAACATTGAAACACCTTTGCCGCTATTCACACTAAGTAGTCTTCCGTTAGTGTAGTGCGTCACTTCTTGGGGGCTCGATCCTGGGGTAAAGTTACAATGATATTTGTACTGTTTTTTTTTAGCCGGTGCGTGAGTACCCAGAGGGCCCTGCTGGAGTCAGGAACCATGGGACCCAAGGGACATGTTCAGGTGAGAGCTGGGGTCAATACCTGATATTCGAGCAAAAGGCAACTTTTCATTAACTAGGTATAACCCGTAGCATTCTCAACTAATAAACTTGTGGCCCAGGCAAACTTTGATTGCCGGTCTAAATCGGGGTGGTCATTTTGGTTTCGAGACAGGAAAAGGCAGAAATGGTCTTTGTTTTTACGATCGACTTAGGCACTACACAGGCGCTCTGTGAACTTGTCAAAGTTAAATTCTCTTTGATGGTGGAAAAGCTGAAAGAGTCTTCTATCTGAGAGACCTAAAAGCAGACAATTTAGGTGAAATCAGCGCGACGAAAGTTTGTAATTATCTACCCATAGGTCTTCGGGATCAAACTATCGTGTACCTTCCTTGATTAACTATGATTCCCGTAGGCTCTGCCAGACGGTTTGCCTTAATATGTTAACCTGTTTTGTCAACAGGTCATTGTTCCTCATCTTACAGAATCATATGCCAGTCAGGTATGTAAATACTTTCCGTTGAAATACATCGCTTTTTGGTTACAGAAAAGGGAAATAAAATGTTACTGTAGAATAACGTTATAAAGATATATCATGTTGTCTGAAAATGTCTTCTTTCGAAAACCGCGGGCCAAGTCAAGCTCGTTCCCAGGGTCTCTCATATTCCCGCCCTACCGGGGTGAGAGAAGTATGAGACCCTGAAAACGAGGTTGGGGCTAAGTGACGGCGCATGATGGTGTCATGCTTGTTTTTGATTGGTTCTTTTTCTATTCACAGCGAGATCCTCCAGAGGAAGATGTGCCGCACTGTACACTCAAGTCGTTTCCAGCGATTATAGAGCACACAATACAATGGGCCAGAGATAAGGTAACGTTGTTGTGTTGCCCTATCCCTGCCCATAATGATATTGGGTTTTCCCTGAGTAATGGTCGTAGTAGAATAGGAGGTATATGATATTGAAATCGAAGAGTACTGTATGGCACTCTAGCTTATCGATCATGCAGGTGGGTGACGTTTTAAGAAAGGTTATATTACGTACGGGGTGGGATGAGAAGCTAAACCTGTTTAATTTAACTCTGATCTTTAAGACCACGGTAATATATAATTTTACTTTTCACTATTCATCTAATATCAAATTAGTCTGATTTTGTATTGAGTTGACCAAGATTTTTGCCTCTGTAGTATTTTCTTTTACTTCGGAAGGGAACTAGAACAAGCCCACAACGTTTCCTACTTTATATTTGACTGAACTAACCAATTGTGTGTTCTCTATTTTTTTTTAGTTTGAAAATTGTTATACTCAAAAGCCTAGATTGTACATGACATTTTGGTCAACAAATGGATCTCCAGAACAACTTTTGGAGGTAAGCAACTAACTTTCATTTATCTAAATTAAGCAGCTATAAGCGTTAGGTGAACCTACAACGTATCAATAATGCAACGTAGGATAAGGTCATGAAATTATTACCATCGAGGAATATTTTTGAGAAAGTCATATTATTCGATCTTTTTTTATCAGCACACCGGAGTATCAGGGAACAAAATAGGCTCTAATTTACTGCCAACCGCATTAAACAATGAACGTTGTGAAAAGACAAAGATAAGAGAGAAAAACGTGATTATAAACTCTCATTCCTTCTCTTGTCTAAAAAGTAGAGGCCTTGTGCGTCATAAGTTTTAGTTTGGACCTACAATCAGGAACAAAAGTGTTGAGACATTTTCGAAATGGGACGTTTTCGAACCGAGATCCGCACTCCCCTTGATAAAAGAAACACGTTTTTCGTCAATAGCTACCCCTCACCCCTACCCCAATTTTATGTTGAAACAGGCTTTGGCGACGCGTGATTACAACATTGGAAAGGGTGGAGGTTGCCAAATATGAGGAGTGTAGGTAGGACAAATTACACTTGAAGGGAGAAAGTTTGTTTTCGGAAAGTGTCTCAACTACCTTTTTCCCTGATTGTAGCTGAGTTGTCAGACCCCTTCTAAGTCCGATCCACGCATTTTATATTTGATTTTATTGGGGAGGAAATGTTTGGTCCTCGGCTGTAAATTTGGCTTGCCTCCGTACACAAGACTCCAGCAAAGAAATAAAACTGAGGAGTAACATGTTCTAATACAGTGGATGTGGCTTTTGCTGATGCATTGTCTTGTTCGGTTTCTTTTGTAGACCCTTCAATCTGGAAATGAACCTGAAGGCGTTTATCGGGTTATAAAACTGTTAAAACGGCGACCTTTAGACTGGGCGAGCTGTGTTGCTCGTAGTAGAATAGAATTTGAGAAGTACTACAACCACAAGGTGAGAGCTGGTCCGATGATGAACAAAATGGCAGGAAAAGACAAAATGGCAAGAGAAAAAGAAAGTTCACGTTAGCGCAGTCGAAAAGGGTTGTGATGAAACGACTGGTGGGGGTCGGGGTCGGGGTTTTTCTTTCATGACTGTTGTGCGAGAGGGTTTTTTTCTGCGATACATCTGGGCTCCAAGATTTCATCCGATGACTTTGTGAAATCGGTACAGTGTTATTTAGAGAGGTCCATCGTGCCGTCGCTTGTCACCTGTTTCCGTTTCGATACGTCGCATAAAACGTCTAGGAGTATTTCTACTCCCTGTATGGGTTGATTGTCCATTGATGGTTTACCCTTAGCGTAAATTCGCTGGTACCTCTTTATACACCTGAGTGAAGAGGTACACTGAGAATGAAGTGTCTTGCCCAAGAACACGACAGATTAAATGACCCAAGCCCAGGTAACTCGATCCGGAGTCTAGTGCGATCGCAGGTTTGTGTAGTTTGAGATTAAATAATTCAATACAGAAGGACAAACACTGTAAACAGAAAATCTCACCGAAACGTTACAAAACTGAAATCAAAATTCTCGTTAATCCTATAGGTTGGCTTAATCGGGGTTTGAACAACACGGCCCAGAATGTTAAACCTGTTGTAATTTTCAGAAAATATTTAAAATTTTATTTTCTTCTAGGCCAAACAATTGCTCCATGCATTTCCTTTGGATACAAGGGTCAAGGATGGATGTAAGTTAATTACGAGTAGTGCCATTTCATATTAGTTCTTAACTTACCTAACTTTTAATACCCACAATATCCTCTCCATTTTCAGCGCTGTTTTGGCAAAGCCCCAAGAGACCACCAATACCACAACAGTTCAGCACTAAAAATGAATTGTAAGTGCTTTCTGTTTGATTGAATATTTCGCTTAACTATAGTCCAGTATTTTGCTCTTTTATACCCCGTCCACACCAACTTGATAAACGTATTTACATGTAAAAGTGGTTTAAGTAAACAAGATTAAAAATTAGTTGCTTATACTGTGCACACCCCACAACTAAACAAGCTGAAAACCTGTTTGATTGAAGTATAGCTTAATATATTAGCCAGATGGTTTGAATTTTTTTTCTCAAAATGACTGCAAAGTGGAATGGACAAATTGAAAAAACCTAAACCTGATTTAGCTCAACTAGTTTAGTTGATGTGAATTGGGCATTAGTGTGAACAAATTTCCTTTGTGTCATTCAAGGGTTAGTTTAAATGAGGAGATTACATCAATTATGCAAACCATGTGCGTCAGTTTGAATGACTCGCTTGACTGACTTTCAAATACGGCGAGAGCCGAGCGAAAAATGCGGTTAGACTTTTAACTTTTTCTTGCTTCTTATTTAGTTCCTTAATACTATAATGTCATAAGAAATTAGCACCTTATCATCTCTTGGTGGAACCCTATATTCTCCTAAGGTGAATCACAAAGAAATGTATTACAAATACTTGGGAGAATTTTGATGATGAGCTTAAGTTTTCTGTGTTTGTTTCTCTCCTCAGACATATGCTTTTCATAAAAAGTAGCAGTAAACTTCACGCTGACACTTGTGGTGTCAAGTACACAACACAGGTTTGTTAAAATGGTATCACAGCTGTCTAGTGAGCTTGTATATGTTAAGGGACAATGTAATACTGAATTCAATTCCGGTACTCATCCTATTAAACATTGGTAGATTATTCGCTCGAGATTTCTATCGCGTGATAGCGCCCCGGTCAACTATCACGCGATAGAAATCGAGAGCGAATAATCTAATTGTTTTAGTATAAGTCTACTAGTCGTTCAAAACTTTATCGAAATCCTCCTCGCAGACAGTTCGAAAACGCAAAGAAGCGGCCGCCAGTTTTTTAAAAAGCGCACACTGCTAGGCTACTCACTATCTACAACAGAATAGATAGTGAGTAACGTAGCCAATCAGCGAACGGCATTCGTGATAGATTTATACTTAGATTATAATTTTTTTTTTATTTTTGTCTTGTGTATGGAACCACATGGAATCTAGCCTACGGATACAGGCGGATTTCCGGCTTTTGCGGCGCGAAACAATATCCGGAAATCTGCCTGTGTTTGCAGGCTGTATGGAATCTTGTTTGAAAACGAATCGAATACTTGCTTGAATGGGATTTTAGACTTAAGACTGTGGCATTGTTCGGAAGTAGTGGGTTAAAAACAAATGTTTTCTCCGTGTAGCTCTGTTTGGGCCCTATTCTCCAGGCCGGAAAGCCAGCTCTCTTGGCAGGTCTTACAGTGACAGGCTGCCAGTTTTCTTACTGGGGATAACACTCAGAAGGAAATTATTTAAATCATCACAATGTTACATGTACTTATCTTCGTTTTAGCAGGCACAATATTAATACTTCGTTGCACAACATTGCATTTTGATTGTACTCCTCTCCCAGCAACTATCTTCACCAATTTCTTGTGATGTTTTTTACATGACTTTACGCATCTCAGTTATTTCTATTTTGAACAGGATTTAAGTGACAGTCGCATTATCGAAATACTCCAGGATGTCGAAGTCCCAGAGTTCAGGCCAAGTTCAAAGGTAAGGCAACATCAAGTGGAATATTTTACCATTTTGTAGACATTCTCCTGAGTAAAGTTGTTATTGAGCCTCTCAGCATATTTTTCTTGGTAATTTTTCTTGGTGAGAATGATTTTCGAGCTAGTACATCAGAGTTAAATCTCGCCTCAAGGAAAGCCCGAAAATTTGTTTTCTCTTCAAGGCAACAAGCCAATTTTGGTGGAAAGCGGACAGTAACACACACGTTTTTAGTTTATTTTGGCTCTAATAGTTCATACTAACGAATTGCCAAAGGTCCCTGATTTCGTTCGGTCCTTGAGTGTAGAGGTGTACAAGCTTTAATTTTTTTTATTTATTTTTTTATTGTTTGTAGCAAATTGAAACCGACGAAACGGCATCAAAACAATCTGAGTCATCTAATCTGTCGGCTGATGACGTCAATAAGTTAATACCAGATCTTAAAGACTTGATAGCAAAAGGAATAAAATCTAGCAACGGTAGGTAAATCAAGGCACTGTCTAAGACACTCCATCCGTGAAACTGAGATATGGCATTGCTGCCTGAGATAGACATATGTTTCTTTATACCATGCCATTGAAAATACAGCCAATCAGAATGCCGGAAAGCTGTTATACATTCGATGGTATTACGTGCAACCTTTTCATCATGCGCCGCGCGTATGTCGCATTGATTGTGTTGACCACTGTATTTGACGTGGTACAAAATAGTTATACAACGCTCTCTCGTGGTATACCATGGAATATCCCACTTGTCACTTGTATTTTCTCCATATACACGCTTGCCTAGCATCTATGTGAGCTGCTGTGTTAAGTCCTTTTCGCTGTGTGCAAGCACCGTTTTGTGACTATCACTTGTTTCAGGCCGGCTGTTAACCAGGGAGGGGGGCGGGGGGGGTCTATGTGAAAGTGTCGGCGATCCACGTCGCACGATTTGAATTGTAGACCGCTAAAGGAGACCAAAGGGTATGACTAAAGCATTACTTGAAACTTAAATGATATTATTCTAACAACATTTTCATGCCTGATAGGTGCGCACCACCAAACACAGTTTGACAGCGTTTTCATTTCTTTGCGTGCAACCCTTAGCGATACCTTGACGGCTGAAAATATTGGCCTTCCGCCCTGAACACCCGCACTGATAGAAAATTTGCAATTCAAACTCGTAACCCACGCGACGAGCGTCCCTGACCCTTTCACACAACAATCCGTTATCTCCAAGGAAGGGGGGAGCGGCGCTATTGGTCGCTCAGACATCAGTTTTTATTACGATTCTTTGTTGTCAGTTTCTATCGAGTAAGGAGATATTTCCCAAATTACTTTGTCAGCGTTTGATTACTGTCTTACTTCTGCTCTCAGATGTATCGCCAATGTTTCCTCAAGAATTTGAAAAGGACGATGATTCCAATGGCCACATCGACTTCATCACCTCGGCTTCGGTTAGTTATCATAACTATTTACTCTTCTATGACGCTTTCCATTCGATTAAAAAGTTCCGGTACGAACTTCTGGAAATTTACAGTGACGAATGCGAGGTACACCGAAATTTTCGGAAATTTCTTACAGAGAATTCCATTCGATTTGACTTTCCTCCCGGAATTTGTGGAATTTTCGGTATTTTCGGTTGAATGGTTCGCTTGTCGGAAATTCAAAATTTCCGGATTGGATTTTCTGGAAACTTTCCCGGGAAATTTCCGTACCATTTGTCCCTGTTTCGAAATTTTAGGAATTTTCGGTTGAATGGAAAACGTCCCTAGTCATCTAGCAGCTACTAGTTCTATCCTCCCTGCCTTTTTGGAAGATTTTTTTAATTGCTGGCAGTTTAAGTATTTGTGTGATTTTGGATTGAGCATTCTTCACGATGTTTATATGTTTCAGAACCTTCGTGCGACGATGTACAGTATAGAACCCGCTGACCGCTTAAAAACGAAGAAAATCGCGGGTAAAATAGTTCCAGCCATCGCTACAACTACCGCTGCTGTAGCCGGCTTGGTAAGTAGGAGTGATTCAATCTAATTGGGAAGAGATTTCCAGGTTCTAACACTGAGCTCTAGGATACTCATGAGAGCTAGGCCTTCATATATGTACGTATAGAGAGAGAAAGCTACACAAGAGTGTCTGGATGGGGCTATTCTTGTTGATCTCACTCTGTTTGACGCTGACGTGGGAGATCTGGGTTCGAGATTAGGATGGGGTTTAACTGATAACTGGTCAATATTTGAACTGTCAGATGAGAAGTGGCGCGTTTTTGAACTGATTGCCGATATGTGAGATCTGCAAAATTTACTTATAGCTAAAAATGAACTTAAATTTTAACTCGTAGCGGCTGGAAGATCACCAAAAGTTTAACTGGTGAGTGATAGGATCCCAGCACCACCTCCAGGCCGTCCCATAACTATTGTAGGTCCAAATATGACAAACTTCCCACGTACTGCAAGAGGGCGTTTTCCCGATACTATGCAGGGAAAAGAAGATAGCATTTATCACTGCATGATGCTTAGTAATACGGACCTGAGTGTATTGCCTTTGTCTCAGGTCGCTATCGAGCTGGTCAAAGTAGTTATGAAGAGTCCCGCAGAAGACTTCAAAAACTGCTTCATGAACCTGGCACTACCATATGTCATCTTCTCTGAACCAGGCCCCCCTGAGGTCACAGTAATCAGGTGAGCCCAGTACTTTTTTTTTCAACATTTGTTATGCATGATTATATGACAGTGATGATCTCTTCTCGTTTTATTTCATTCCAAAGGGAAGGCCTGTCCTTCTCAAACTGGGACAAGTGGGTCGTCAAGGGTACGCAAGATTATAAACTGAAAAGCTTTTTGAAATATTTCAAGGTAAGGAAGCAGCTTTTAAGGATGTGCATACAGTTTACCCCAATTAAACGGCCACCCTTGTGGAAGTGGATAGTGGCCGCTTAAAGGGGACTGGCGGCTCAAAAGAGGTAAAAACAATAGAAAAGCCCTCATCTGGACTTTGATTACTGGCCGCGTAATGAGGGTGGCCGTTTAATAGGGGTTCGACTGTAGTACTCTTATGGTCTAGAAATTATTGCTAGGTCTTTTAGTCAACAGTGCAAGCCTGGCTAGTGATCTTATGTGTTATTTTCGTGAGCAAAAGCTTCAGATGCCTTCTTAACATCCAGGCCCCGGCTGTTCGAAGGCTGGATAACGGGTCCACCGGATAAATCACTTACCAGTGGATAGCGTGGTTCCACTAGATAGCGATTTATCAGGTGGATAGCGTTATCCAGCCTTCGAACAACTGGGGTCTGATGTATAGAATCCATTGCGACGCAAGGTTATCGGTATCTGCGAGCGAGAGAACATACATGCATACATATTTATTCAAATTTATAAACAAAAAATATTCCCATAATAAAAATCGAGGTTACCTCTATAAAAGAAGAAGACCGGGTCAAGATTCGGAACAAGAGGGTGCGTGCCGGCTAATTGAAAGAGACGGGTTCTCGTGAAAGACTGATCTACACCATGGATGTTTGTAGTCAGACTGACAACGTCACTGAAAACCAGTAAAAACGCAAAACGGCGACAATATTTGAAGAAAAGAGCTCTGCTCTGAGTATTCTCCTTTCAGTTAACGTATTGGCGAAATGCACCAGAAGTATTAGTGTATTTGTCAACCATTTCCATCTGCTATTGTCTCCTCTGTAGGATACGTACGGATTTGATGTGTCCATTGTGGTACATGGTGTAAAAATTGTGTATGTTCCTCTGCTGCCGGGGCACTCGAAACGCCTTGAACAGAAGTAAGTCCCCTCTCTCTTCATTCATTCTCGTTTATGTTGAAGATAGTGACTGAGTATAGCTTCCTTGCACTTTGTTGTAATGCGTGGTATATGCTTCCTGTTGTGTCGTGTCGCTAAATTATTACGAGCTTTGATTTGTCCAGTGCCGGTTATTAACTTACTTAACGCATCTTTTCCTAAACTGCTCGCAGAATGACCAAACTAATAAAAGCTCCTGGCAAAGCCTACGTGGACCTCACCGTTTCATTTGAGGGTGACGGTGACGAGGATCTACCCGGGCCCCCTGTAAGGTACTATTTTGGTTCCTAAAGATGGCCCTTCAGAAACGTCCTATGAATGCCTTATGACCTCTTGGGAGCACCTCTGGTGGCTTTTTTAACGATCCTAAACCACGACTGGTCGAAATATCTCTCCAACTCATCATTGGTTGTACATTTATTGGACGGGAATAGGACCTTAATTGTCAAGCATGGCAATACTTTCAAATTTTTACGTTTATTTGTTCGAGAGACTTTTGAGTCTCTTGATCTGCCCCATATTTAAATGTAGTATGATAATTCTATTCAAAGTCTTTTTTAAAAAGTCTAAATGTAATCAATTTAGTCTAAATTAAACTCCAGCTAACAAATGGCTGGAAAGTTGCAAGTACATAAAGTATTTTCTTGTATCATAAGGTCCTGAAATCCTGGGTTATATTTTTGTACCTCTGACATTTTGAGTCCTAATCATTGCTCTTTCCGATTCCTATATTTCTTATGTAAGTGTTGAGAATTCAATGATACGTCAAGACAGTATCGCTTTGTTTGTTGATGAATTTTAATATTCTCCTCACCTATCTTGCTAATAATGTAACGTCATTGAAGGGAGAATTTAGGGAGAAATTAGTTGTTTATAAACTCTCTATAGCTATCTGTTGAGTTACATGCAAGACGAACCTTTTAATGTTGATATACTTCAATGCTCTTGTCTATACCAGTGAATATGTAAAACCTCCCGCTTTACCATAAAAGGCATGCTAGCAGATTTAGCACTGATCATTTAAGATACACGAAGTGTATCTGTTTACACTATAACTGAAACTGAATCCAACTGTTTCGCGCGATTTTCTTCTGGTTACACGAACTGATAAATTTGGGCCAGTATCACAATTGAACATAATTATATGTAACTATGGAATAAAGTGATTGTCAACGTTTGAATGACTATCCTCTCACAATCTAAAGGTACTGTGCTCTAAGGAGCACTAAATCGTGTCTCTATATTAAATATCAAATTTGTGCGTGGAAGTTTAGTGTTTAAACACGATGATCGTGCTTTCACTGAGGCCATTCTACAGCACAAATCACGCTATGCCGTGTAGAATTCATTGGAATTTCTATAACGCAACTGTGGCTTTTGAATTACCAAAAATCGACTCTTGCACAAAAAGAGCCAAAACAGAAACCTCGAGAAAAATGATAGCCGACACCATGTTCCAGGTAACGATGATACCCATTATGTCAAACCCTATATTGGGCAGAACGTTCTGAAGATAAGAAATGTACTTCTCGAAGTTAAACCGGGGTTTCTTTGCGTTGTGTCTCAACTTGCCGACTGCCCTTGCAGCGCCACGAAGAACGATGTCCATGACTTCTCGTCGGGATCTCTTCGGGGTTTCGTTTCCCGAATGATCCTTATCCGCCTCCTTTGCGCTAAGCTTGTCGTCTTCCGACATGTCATTTTCCGGCTCGTGTCCGTGATGTTTGTCGTCGTCGGAGATCTCCGGATCGCTTGTAGTGGCGTGCGCACGAAGGTGGGATTCGCCGGCGTAACTCTTCTTCGTTGACACTTCCTCCACGCCAGACTTAGCTTCACTGTCTGACTGTGAAGCCAAAGGATTGGAATTTGTTTTCTTTAGTGGAGTGAGGCTCGCCTTACGATAACTTTTCTTTGCACTGTTAACCCTTCTCCACAGACTTCGTCCTCGCTTTTGATTCGTTTGTTTCTCGTTCTTTCTCGGCCGCTCGGGTTCGTCTTCAGAACTGCTGTCGGGTCTCTCGGCCCAGGCTTTCACTACCACCGCAAGGTACCTGAGAAAATTCCCACACAAATTTTATCTCATTATTGTATCTGTGAAGCAATGCGTTATCTTAACTATGTCCTGCTTTACTGCAATTAGATGCTGTGTTCTCTGATGAACGCGCCCACGAAGATTTTATTCCGAGTTTTAAGCCTTCTGAGAGGCCTATGTTTAAGTTGTTTGTTATCTTGTGCCCTCTGAGTCAATACACCTTGTTGTTAGAGATACTAAAATGTAATATACACATCAGTTAAAAAGCGAATGTAACACACAAACAGCAAGGCGCAGGTTCTTTATGACAGACGCGCGCAAATCCATAACTCGATACTGAGCGTGCGCTTGTGTATTATTTTGTCAGCTTATGGCGCCTGATATTCCTGTCTCGTTCCGTCCAAATGTAACTTGCTAAACGAACGCAAAGGAAGGGTGAAGTCTACAACTTGTTAAAACTGGTGGTTGCCATAGGCATCACTTTTCAAAACACTCTGACTATTCCCTTTGATTCCCCTGATAACAAAGCATTTTCCTTGGCCAAATAAATACGAAATTTCAGATATAGTAGTCCTGCCGTCCTTTATACCTTTCAACAGTTTTCGCCTTGAGATCACACGTGACCCGACATGTTTCTTCTAGCCTTCAATGGTATTAAATCAGCGGTGTTACAATATCAGTGTTCCCTGACTCAAAATAAAATCCCCTGACTTTTCCCTGGCCTGAAATAATTTTTTTTCTCTGACCATTCCCTGGCCTGTGGCAACCCTGCATTACCAGTCAGTTTAGTACCAAGTTTAGGATTTCAGCCCTGATTTCAAGACGCAAACTACTATGTAAAGGCATAAGTAAGATGGGATGACTTTCTCCTTACCACGAGTACTGCTTTGTGACCCAAGCAGCCATGCATAGTGGGTAGACAGCTGCGATACTGGGAACCAATGCGTAAATCGCGAACACTTTATGCCGCTCCTTGTACAAAAACAGAAATGCATTCACTGCAAGGGAAGCGATGCTGTACACCAAAAGAACTGCCAGGGTAACCTGTAGGTTGAAAACAAAAACGGTGAAGACAGCAGTCTTTTTCGTTAAACAAAACTGTTGAAGTTGTAAAATGAAAACAATTTTCCAAAGTTCATTTTGCAAAGAGACAGCACAAAAGGAACACAGTGCTCGATAATTTTCCACACTAGGTAGAAACACGGAACTACATTATATGTGTTTTTTTGTAAGGTGTCTATTTGGACAAGCTTGCGGGGCTAAAATTAACACATCGTACCACCTTGTATGTGCCACATGAGAGAACAGCTAATCTATCTCGTAGCGGTCAAACTCTCTGGTTGAACCACTCTAAACAACATAATAAGCAGTATCACTGGATTTCTGCTCAAAGCTTTTACTCAAAATAGTCACATACTCAGGTTTCAACCAAAAGCTTTTGGAAAGCTATAAACAGTATTTCCATCATAACAAAGAGTACTGATTACGTGAAAGGCAAAACTCTACGCCGCAGAAACGAGTTGCATTCAGGGTAATGTATCAGTGAAGGGACAAATAATTTCTCGTATTCAAACCTTGCGTCATTTGCTATCCATCTTATAGACGTGACTATGTCGTTCACTAGTGGCAATTACGGTAAAACCTGCTTGACTGAAATGAATTGACTACAAGAATATCTGTTTGGTCTGTTTGGGGCAGGAAGCGAGAGAAATGGGTTATTTCCGAGTTTCCCCTTACCTCTGTGTGAAACCGAGTCTTCGCGCGAAACCATACAAATGAAAATGTGTTTCACCGGCACCTCCATTTTCATCTGCATCAAGCTCATTTTCATATGGACAGTTTTGCACGGACTCGTTTTGAAACAGAGGTAAACGGTAACTCGAAAATGGCCTATTGAGATCTTAGCTTCAATGCTACATCATTCGCTTATTCACTTACTAAATGGGCGCTCAATCAGTCAATCAATCATTGATTAATTTGTCATTTATTAAATGTTAGGATCAGATTTGCCTTACCCTGCATGCAGACGCAGACTTTTTCACAAATTTTCCTCTCTCTGAGAATGACACCACACCTTGTCTGAACGTGATTGGTGAGTCTCTGTTGATCAAGTGCGACGTTATCTCATCTGAAAAAAGACACCACCGTCATGTACGCAAGACTAACTAAGGAATTCAATAACAGCAGAGATATACTAACTTCCATCTGTAAAGCGGGGTGTTTGGAAAACCCGAATAGCGAATAGTCGCGAATAGTCCCGAATGGTGCGGATAGTCTCGAATAGCGCGAATAGTGGCGCACAGTCGCGAAAAGTGGCGAATAGTGACGAATAGTCGTTAATAGTCACCGCTTTAGGTCTAATATCCTGCGTTAATTAATTATTCAAATAAGCAACAGAATTTCAGTGAATTTATTACCTTTTCTTCTCCGGACTCAGGCTCGGGCTGTCCATCGCCGACATTAAGAAAACAGAAAACACAAGGATAACCTAATAAAGACGTATTTGCGCTTTTGGAGCGGTTAAAACAGAAGAAATTACGTTTAGAAACACCCTTTGTCCTGATAAGCGTCTGTGCTTTTTAGCGGGAAAATCCCGTCCTACGTTGCTGCGAGGTTGACTGCCAGATACTGGGTACCCTATTTGCTACGATTTGCCACTGATTTGCCACTATTTGTCACTATTCGAGACTGTGCGCCACGATTCGCACTATTCGAGACTATTCGTACTATTCGCTATTCGCTATTCGCTATTCGGGACTATTCGCTGTTCACTATTCGCGACTATTCGCTCTTCGCTATTCGGGTTTCCCAGACACCCTATAAAACGTTGCTACAGGGCGGCAACCCTGAGGCAACGAACAAACGTTTTTAGTGGGTAACGGTACAGGCCCGCTCAGAAGGTTTTTAATCTACCTCGTGTATCTTCACTTTAAGCCGAGCCTAGGAAAGCACTGTCAGATTGCTTCTGTTGCCTCGACCTCAGTGAGGTGGGAAAAGAGAGCTAACGCGTATGAAACATGCATCGTTCAGCAACATTTTCTCTTAGCAGAAGATATATGTACAGTTATGGAAGGTACTTACTGTGGAACTCTATCATGGAATAACCAGTTATGTACATAACACACACCGCGACACTCCAGAATAGGGCCAGGGTTGCCATGACGTAACAACCTGCTACGAAGCGAACCGCTTTTAGTATGACCAGCGCGTAATCCGGGATCTCAGATTTATCCCTGCTGAGGTTGATCTTCACGTCTAGTGTCTTATCAAAGTGAAGGCAGACATAGATACCCGCGCCGCAAATTAAACCAAACGTCACAGTAAAAAGTGGTATCCACTGTTGAGAAAATCAAGGAGATTGTCAACCTATTACAATTGTTTGTCACTTTAAGGGACAGTATTACGGCCGATGTACAATGGCCGGGTGCTTGCTAAGAACTTGAAATATCATCTTGCAGTTAAATGAAAAAACAACAAAAGTGGTGAAAGCAAAGAAGAGGATTAGGCTAAGGGCAGGACATGACTGACATTTCAGGCTAAGAATAAGGTGGAGGTCACGAAGAGGAGAGTGGAAAGAGTTTAGGAGGATGTAGGGAGTGTAGGGGGTTGGTGTAGACGAGATGCAACAGCGAGAAGAAAGTGAGATAACATCGTGTCGCCCCGTTGGGCGAAAGATTACGCCATTTGAAGGAAAGGGGAGTACTTGGTGCTTAGTTTTTGACAATCCAAAACTGAAAACCATTTTGAAAATGCTGCCTTCTCCGACTTCGTGCGTGAGGCACTTGATAAAAGTACATTTCCGTAGTGGTTCCAACCAACTGAGTCATTCAACTCTGAGAAAACTTCATTCCCTTACCTTGAAAACTTTCGCGCATCTTTCCAACGTTTTCGGATACCTTTGCTCATCTTCCAGCTTCGACATACCCTTCTCCAGCCACGGCAACATTCTTTTGTTGGTAAAAATCGTGCACACAAAGCACAGAAGAACGAGACTTAACGACACTGAGGCCCATCCATAGGTATAGACTTGTCTTGCCGCTAAAAAGTCCAATGTCCCATGAGCGAGGAGCATAGTGAGCCATACAAACCCTCCAACAATCCCTAGAATTCGATACCTTGGGTGCGTGTAGCCTGACAAGGCTGCAGATACAAGAATAACAGGTCTTAAGATGTCGAATGTTCTTGTAGTTGGCATGTCTATGTTTTCTGTCGCCAGCTGAGGGTTGCGCTGTGTTTTTACAGGCGGTGAGATGTTTCCTTTTCCTCTCCTAGCGAACAAGAATCGAAACATGACTGCAAGGAGGTGAACCTAGTTCCTGCAGACAAATAACGAACCGAGATTAGAAAATGCTGAAGTCAAAAGGTAGCAAAAACTGAAAGTAACATCCCTGATTTGGGGACCTTGTGCTTAGAAATGCGCTTTTTAGGAGATCGTGAGTGATATGGTCACATGTTGTAAATCATACAGTGTTTATATGGGAATCAAATAAATTCATGTCCGTAAAATATTATTTCTGGAATAGATCGAAAGTGAATGACTCCACATCAAAGTGGAAGACTCCATATCAACGAAAAAAATAATTGATCGCTGGCAACTGAAAAAAAAAAAGAATTAATTGATCTCTGGCGTTTGTTTCTAGAGTCATTAGCTTTGATGAAAAAAAATCTTTACCCGATATCTTGAGTTTATAAAGGCCCGCGAATGTTCTAAGATCGTATTTTTTCGGAACTTATCCTATGGGACATCGCATTCCAGGTTTTTTAACGTAGTATGTTTAATCGTACCATGTTTGCTCCGATCACAACTGAACAGTACCAACAAATTGATTCACCAACAAATCGAAATGCAGAGCACATGAACTGCCAGTTGGACTGAGCCCCGGAACTGGTGAGCCCCGGACTGAGCATAAATTAAAAACTAATAATTTAAAAATACTAATAAAATATTATGAATTAAAATAATATTAAAACAGGCGCCGGATAACATGGAAGCTGTCGAAGACGATTAGATTTCCCTTTCTTATTTCCGCTATTCCCATTTTTGGTGCAAACAGCTTTCAATTCGATCTCCATGCATCACTCTAATTTTCAATCAAAACAACAAAAAATGCAAATCGTAACCAGTTCATTGTAAATGTCAACATTAAGGATTTTCTGTCAAATAAACATAACACGGATATTTCTGGCGTTGATTCCGTCTACCAATGCCAATTAAATCTAATTTAAAGCGTTAAATCTGGAAAGGAATTCGTTCCAAGGGCGATAAAATCGCTAAATTATGCAATAAACGAACGATAAATCATTAATTCACGGTGCAGTTTCACAGGTAAAGAATAAAATATTTCCTAGACTGACATTTAACGTGATTGAACTCGCCTGATGGATAAACTTGATCGTTAGAATCATAACACGTTGATGAAACATTCCGCTTTGTGTTTATTAGTGATTCATTTGCAATATATTTAATGATTGTGGCTGATGTTCAACTACCCGAAGTATTCTCATATTGACCAGTTGTCTGACCAGTTGTCGATGTTGGAGTATGAAAACGTTACCTTGCCTATATGTAAACTCACTTTGCAAGCTAATATCAAAGTAAACCATTTCTGCGAATGGAAGTCCGTTACTCCGCGAGAAACCTATTTCACAGCTAACTGATACCAACAATGTCAATTTCGCAAGTAAATTTCTGAAGAAAGAAACACGTCATGAGTCAACAACGTTACCTTTGACTGCACAGTTCATCGTGATCTTTCTAACCGGCTCCAACGTCGAACTAAATTCTGTTCATGAATTGTTGTGGAGTCGTATACCGGTTATCTGATTGAGGTGGTTCGCTCAGGGATCAAACGAAATGTTTCTAACTCATCCGGAAAGAGAGTGCATGACGTAAGTTACTAATTGACACGAAACGTCAATCGCAAACTGGTACACCTTTCCTAATGGACAAGTAAACATACCGAGCAAAATTAAACTTTGAAAAGAATCGGTTTTAGAAAAGGTGCAATGCTAGTATTTCGCTTTGTGTGTTTAAAATGGCTCAAAACCTGAAGAAATCAATGCTTTGTGACCTTGACTTCGTGTGATTTGTCGGGATAGTTGAGAAATACGACATGATCTTCTCGCTACGCAACGCAGGTTGATAAATAATCGTATCGTGGAGTTGTCTTGCCAATTGAGACAACACATATTAAGAAACGACAACAAAGAAGGTCCTACAAACTGTCAACAGCATCCTCATCAACAGATCAGAAAACTACCATGAAAACAAGTAGTTACTTACTTCCAAATATGTCCTTCAGTTCACACTGCGCCGTTTCTTTGCAAAGTGTTCCCTAATTGGGAATGTTATGAGGTATTACGCTCTGTAAAATGTTCCAGATTGTAGAGATCTATATCAAAATATCGCCTTGTTCGTACAGAGAAACCAAAACATTCACGGTATTCTGTCCACAGTGAATGACAATTACGAAATACAGCGTGTTACAACAAGAGATAAATTTGCATAAAGACCCCGATATTATTCACATTAAAAGATATTAAACAACAAAGAAATGTTCCCAAAATTGACCTCCCTGTGGACTTCCTTTTGTCTTTCTGAAGAAACCGTTTACCCGTCAATCAATAGACCTTCCAGATCGTATTGTTATTATTTTTATTCTTTACCGCGTATTTTTTTTTCCTAGCTTCCTCAACGAACCATGATTATGAAGGAAGTGACTGTTTGCAACGTAATTTAAAAGATCACTGTGCCTGATAATGAACTCTAGTGGCCTGTGTGGTCAGTGGTTTCGTTGGCAAGAGAGGCAATATTCACGGCAGGCGAAACCGCGATCTAGCCCAGGGCGCGCGATCTAGCCCTACCCTCTGTACCCAGCGGCTTTTTATGCGCGGTTTCTGGTGTCTGATCCGAAGGATCTATCGCGCCGTGCACGAAGGAAAAAATCTTTAGCACCCAGGGTAGTCCGAACGTTTCTCACGACGTTGTTGCAAAAAATTTCGGGCGTTTTATTTCGGACGGATTTTCGGACTGATTTCGGACTAAAAATTCGGACATTTTGCTGAAATATACAAAGAATGAGACTACCGGAAACATTACATTACATTAGGCCATCTTCGCTCCTAAAGGGGAGCATAGGGCGTCAACCATGGATCTCCACCTAACTCTATTACTGGCAGTTCGCTTTGCCTCTATCCACGTGAACTTATTCTTGGCGAGCTCAGCTATCACACTTCGCCTCCAGGATGGCTTTGGGCGACTTCTTCTTCTAGAGCCCTGAGGGTTCCACTCGAGAGCGCAACGTGTGATATTATTCTCAGGCTTCCGTAGCGTATGCCCGACCATTTCCATTTTCTTCTCATAATGCTTTCTTCTATACGTATTTGTTGTGTCCTTTCCCATAGTTCTTCATTTGAAATGACCTCTGGCCAGCGGATGTTCAGGATCTTCCTTAAACACTTGTTGATAACGGTTGACAATTTCTTGGTCAGTAGTTTCGTCGATCTCCATGTTTCCGAACCGTACAGAAGGGCAGACTTACAGAAACAACACATGTGAAAATGATAGTTCTACTGCACCCTCAAGGTTTTACAGATATACCGACGAAAAAGTAACATATTTTATCAAGCCGCAACTTATCTCAAACAGAGTTCGCTCCTGCGCTTTGGAGCTACTTGAAAGTTTTAAAATGTAAAAAATGTAAAATGTAAACTGTAAATATATTTCGGACCCTCTCAAATTTCAGACGGTTCTATTTTCGAACACTTTTTATTGCGCCAAATTAAAATCGTCCGAACGTTTTTGCAAGTAATGTATCTTATGGACCGTATGGACACCCGCTTACGGAGACGCGTTTTGGGGTACCGGTAGTCGTGCACTCTTGGCAAGCTCAACTAGAAGAGATCAACGTGCTTCTGTGTAAGAGGCAATGCCTGGGCTACCTTCGCTACCTTTGGGGAGGAGTTTCCAGAAGGGTCGCTACTTTTCCAATTTACGAACAACCAATTTTATCGCGGGGTCGTTTTTACCTTCGAAACTTGACATAAAGGAGCGGCAAAGCTGGTCGGGGAACAAATTAGGATTTCTTACAACTGTAAGGTATCCTTTACTTCTGGTGTAGAGATGTAGCCTTCTACGGAGAAGAGTATGATGAGCTAAAAGAATGTCTGCATAGGAGGCGTGCAGTAACATAGAAGATATCCAAAAAGGTCATAGTGACCGGCTCAAAACAGTAGAAATATGGTCACCACTGGAAAACCATAAGGTGAATAATGAGCGAAGAACTGAACTTATAAATATTTTATTTTTCAAAACACTCCATATGTTAGGGAGCTTCGGATAGATAGATACTGTATGTTGTTTTCTACGTTGGTTCTTGTGTGTTTTACGGAATTCCGTTACTTAGTTAGTCATGCTGAGAGGCTCTGATGGTAAATATGGCGGCGAAGGTTGACACATCGCTTCGACAGTGGAAATTTTCGAGAAGACAGGGACCTTTAACTTTCAGGATGTTATATAATGTAAAGAATTTAGTCATTCACAACAATGTCTTTCGAGTCATTTGCGTGTTATCCCTGCACGAGATTCCTGCATAATACCCCACTTTATTTAATAACTCTGTGCGCGCTCTTTACAAGTGCTTTTGAACAAGATTACGAAATAAATCTTATTTTAGGAAACGATCCACCAACGCATTTTTTCCTGACAGTCGCGTGCTTGTTGAGGTCTTTTACAAGGTAATCGGTGTTTGAGTGGCGATGACAGATAAAGATAATTTCATTCTAACATAATCTTAGAGAACGAAGTAGACACAGAAAGTGGTAACAAGAAAACATTTTGGTCATAGAGTGGTTTCAGTTTCGTATATTCGCGTCTATAAGCTGTGTTGACGAGTTCTGCTTTAAACAAAGAAACTCAAATCCCCTTTTTTGCGTGATGTTTCTGGTGATTATATTAACGGATCTTCCGGTCACCGTAAAAAACGGCACAATAACTTGTTATTAGGCCCGGGTGGTAAACCATCAAATCCGGTATTTCCTGCACCTGTCACGATCTGGGGCTTATAGTTGCGTAGTTAAGTCCTACTTATAATCGTCGTTTAGCACTTAGTGGTTTCCTTTAGTTGCGTCTCGGTGTGAATTGTTTTTTTCTCTCGAGGCCCTTTATTAATACCGCATTTCCTCGATTAAACGCTCACCCTCGAAAAATCCGTCCCCCTCTAATAAAGACCCCTTTAAGGGACGAAATATGCTGGAAAACATCCAGCCCCACTTAAAATGAACGTACGTTACTACGAACAATGCATTGACAAATTTAGAGTTACGAGATGAAAGAAAGAAAGGATAAATTTACGAGATTCACCATCCAAGAAGTAGGAACTATCTTTGTAATACAGGCGGCATCGGTCAGTTCATTTATCATTGCAACTGAAAGTTTTGCCAATGTCAAAAGAAATGGAACCGAATTTGAAGTGTACTGAAGTGGTAAAGGTAAAGTGTGTGTACGAGCCAAGTGGCCCATAAGGCTGGTGTTTATCTCTGGTTTCTGTAGCATGAAGCGACTATATAGGAGTATTTCTCTCCCCCTGGATGGGAGGCTAGTCCATCGCAAGGTTACCCCCAGCATTAAGTTTGCCGGTACCCGTATATACACCCGGGTGGAGAGAGGCACTGTGAGAACACAACACAATGTCTCCGGCCAGGACTCGAACCCTGGCCGCTCAATCCGGAGACGAGTGCACTAACCATGATTGTGCATGTTGTTGTTAGTTTTTTTATTTCAATCGTCTACGTCATTAGCCGGTCCCCCCGGGGGGGACTCCCATTTAAAATGGACGGGGGTGCTCGTCGTACCTTATAGGAGGTAAAACAGCGGTTTTGCTACCTCTCAGGGTGTTCAGCCTCAAAAGTTCCACAGCGGGAACTTTTACGTTACGTTTTAGGGTATTGAGCCGAAAAAAATGTGACAAGAGATGTGTTGTTAAAGAATTAGTACCTTTTAGGGGTGAAAAACATTTCAATCTACGCCCACAAAGTAGGATTTTGGTACCTCTTAAAGGTTCTTTTCAAAATTTCCGACTAGCACCCCCGTCCTTTTTATTTGGGAGTCCCCCCCCCCCGGGCATTAGCCATCCTCATATGATCTGTTACTTATCGTTTTTCGAAACGAAACCATGCATCACTGTACTTTTTCTATAATCCAGCAATCTTTTTTGAACATGATTTTCGAAAAGAAAACAATGTGTCTTACTAAAGTTCAAAATACAAGGTTTGAACAAATAAATTTTATGCTCAATATTAGTTGTTAGCGTGTGTTTCGGTTTTTCTACTTTTTTCTTTCTAACATCAATTATAACATAAACTTAAATATAACTACTAACAAAAGTCACTCGAACAAAATAAATAAATAGAGAAAACATAACAGGTTAACTGAGAAGAAAATTGGCACTCGGTGAACTCTGTTGTTGTCACATGACATACTTACAAGCTTTCTGCCTTGTCGCGCGTCTTTCTAAAGCTACTTGGAATAAACAGATATACTTGCACTCAAAATAAAGTGCTGTTTGAACTCTCCGTCAATTTATTTTCTCTGTCTCTGTCTCATAGTCACACAGTTTGCCTTAGTAAGCCAAAAATAATGCACTTAATTCCAGAAAGGCAAATTTGAGATGGCGTTGTGAGTATTTTCTTGCCTGCTTAACAAACCCATATCCCAGGGGGACATATGTGTCTTCCTTGCTGCTCGCCCTCTTTAGAGTCCCATGTCCCCTCCATGCTTTCCCCAGGAGGAACCTTGCTTGTCGTTTCAGTAACGCCATGATTCCTGGCACGAGATGGGGTTGGAGCGGTCGCCTCAGTGGCATTTGCAGTAGTTGTGTTGGGAGAAGCTGGGCTTGGAGAACTCCTCCCCCTGGCTGGACCCGGAACGTCTCTGTCTTTTTCTGAAATACAGGGCAAGAATCCGGGAGGACACTCCTTGTCATCATATGTGGAAGGCAGTTTCTTGTTAGTTACAGGGAAGTTGTGCCCGAAGTTTGCTGCGAGGAGGATGATGATAACGACCTTTATTACCATGTCTGCTCCGTGCTGAACTAAAGAGAGAAAGATAGGAAACGTAAGTTTCTTTTCTCAGAAATTAGCGGCAGTGTTTTTTTTTTTTTTTCTCATTACGCGAGCGTCTGCCTTAATTGATCCGGTATTCTCCAGTCTATACGATATTTAGAGCAGATAATATTGCATATTTGATAGTCTTGAGACTGACCTTAATTACCGATTAGGTTATTACTGAATCAATGGAGACCTTCCCTGCCCGTTTAGCAGGAGGCAATTCATGCGTCATCTCGTGTGAATTCTGACTTACTGTTTCACTTTACTTTATAATTAGCGTGATCACGAAATTTTTTAAAACATGTACGCCTTTACTTTCAAAGAGAATTATCAAGACGAATTTCCGCTAAAGAAATCAGCAGGACAACTTTGCAAAGTACGTCACTGAAATTTTCGAGTCAACGGTCAAAGCTCCAAAGATATATGATTTCAGCTTGAGACGTGGGAAAAAGTGGTATAGGACTTATGCTTATTCCTTATTTTTTCCGGAACTCTAGCAAACTGTAGTTGTTTAAACTTTTTAAGCGTTAATCGCGTACGGCGACGTACAGTAACCGTAAATTGAAAAAGAAAACACTTGTTGTGTTCTTTTTCCCCCTAACAAGGCAGATGACGAAAGGAGGAAAAAATGCTATTGCGTAAGTAGAACAATGTTTTCTTTTAGCGTCAGAGTTCCCAGAATTGAACGCATCCATCATAGCGATTTTTAATATCGAATCATAGTCCTTCAATCAAAAGGCCTACTGATTTGGATTTGTTTTTCTCGACTCCTTGGTTATCACGGTAGACCTTCGCTCCATTCTTAATCAAATGATCTTAAAACTGAAATTGTTTGAATTGCCTTGTTTTCGAGAGGACATTCTTAAGGTATGGCAGTTCAACGCTAACTGCAATTCTTAACCGATAATTGGAATAAACCTGCAGTTTAACATTAAACATGCAGTGCAAACTTGTCTCATGCCTTCTTTTTGAACTTCTTAGTCTCGTACAAAGGAAGCTTGTCTGTTCCTCATGACACTAAGTTCTCTCAGGTGTGACATGACATATTTCTACCAGCAAGAGGAATAGGAAATTATAATTACGATCTGCTTTCACAAGTTTCACTTCATGGGAGTCACATATAGTTACTCATTCACTGTGGAGCCGCTTTACCTCCACTTCCATTTTTGCGCAGCGAAAGCTTTAAACGAGCTGTTTCAAATGAGCAAAAACACAGTATCGATAGAAAAAGTATCTACCTGCCTTGTGCAAGTTTTCGTGCACATACCTCTTAATTCCTTGTTGTCACGTATGAAATCCCCAGCTTTTCCCGGACAATTTATCTGAGTGCAAATGAGCTCTCTCTTTCTAACACACCCTCGGGATGACTGGGAAATTTTAGCTGGGTGAAACACTAGGGAAGAGGTTAGTACAGTTCTGCCTGCTGCATTGAAATACTGCACTTCAAAGCTTTTAACACCTTTTTATATGAAACGAAGCTCCCAGTAAGATACTGTGTTACAAGGTTAGAAAACAATCGGTTTGTAACAGATAGGGTCAGAGCGATAACAGCTTGGATTCTTGTCTGACACTCTGTGACATTTATGACTCCATGTCTGCTTCAACGAGCACGTATGCAGGAAAACGTCTCTTTAAAGAAACGAACAAGAAGAGATTTCTGGCGGCAAGTTTGCTCGAACTACGCGAAAAACAATTTTCCTTTTTGGCAGACTTATTCGAGGTCACACTGGACCTTGGCCGCCCGAGAAATGACTACGGAAATCGGACGTGCTCTAAGGTATAATCTTGCCGCATTCCTACAATAGAAAGGGACGAACGCGCCAGCTTTCCCTACAGGGTTTCTGAAATTTTCTCCCGCGTTCCTCGTTAATTTTAGCGAAATAATCATGATATTGGTTGATTGTTTTGCCGAGCATTGCGTTGTGAAGGACATTTGCCCGAGGGGACTCCCCTATAAAAGTAGCCTGCGTTGCAGGCGGACGTGTCATAAAATTGGCGGTTTAGACTGTCTGCGACGCAGGCTACTACAAAGGACCCGTTAAAGTTACTCAAAACTCCTCAGTTTTGTGGGCGCGGCTCAAAAAATACCAGTTCTAATACAACAAATTAAATGACGTTGACTTTTTTAAAGTGACGATGCCTATATTTCAAAAACCAGTCGAGAAACACTGAAAGTTTTCTACTCAGGTACTGGGATAACTCTAACGACGGTCATTGTTGTTTTTAGCACCCCTAAGCGGAACTATGGACAAACGTTATCCCCTAAAATGAAGTAACAACGAATGCTCTATGACTTTTACAGGCAGTGCCCCCAGCCAAAGGATTTTTGAAGAATTTTTAGAAAAATTGCTAATTGCGCAGAATAATTCTGTACAGTCACCCACTTTTTCTTGTTTGGAATATTAATTTGGACAAACAGCTCTGCCGCCACGAGAATTTTAAAACCTTTTCACGGAGCAGAATTGAAGTAATCTCAATTTGATCGACGAAAACATTGTCAGCAGGCACAGAAGAGTAGACACCGCCTAACGGCAACTTATTTTTCGTGCAACTGAGTTGCGCACGCTGCACGAAAATTTGCCTTGCGTACTCAAACACCTTGAAGCGAACAAGTCTCGCAATGTTTCCTGTTTAGCAATCATTGCAAACGTTTAGAATTTGATTCTACTTTTTGTCGCTTACAACACCAAGAAGGGTTACGACACCTCTCTCGCAATGTTTCGTGCACTGAATTGTCTCCCAACGGTAAGGCTAAGGTACCGACAAGTTCCACTTTTCCAAAAATAACGCCACTTCATATGTATTGCGTGCATATTTAGGCAATAGAGCACTTTTTCCGTGTTTACATAGACTGCTGGCAGTCTGTTTTTCTCTCGAAATTCAGCAGGGGTTATGAGGAATGACGCTTTAGGGTAAAGGGGAATGGGTCGAGACATGGGTGCGGCACGCACGTCTCGCCTTCTTCCCCACTCGGCCACCGCCATACTGCCCTTTTGTGTTCGCGATGACTAAACACTCGTCTAAGGGACCCTAAGAGAAGAAACCGGCTGCCAGCAGACTAGTGTTTACACAGCTTCATCTAAACACGAGGGGGCTTCGGAGAATTTGAGACAGATACGCAAACCCGAGACGCAGTCGGGGCTTGGCATAACTTTCGAGAGTTTTCTCAACCTCCCAAGTGTTTAGATGAGGCTATGTAAACGCGGAAAAAGTACTCTACTGCTTTTATAAAATATTTCTCAAGAATACGCGCGAATTGAAAACGTCACAACCGTGTTTACATACTCTCATCTAAACATATCTATGGACCAATGAAAATGCGCGTAGTATCTCAGTTATTTTATAAATATTTATGATCATATAGGCGTGTTGCGTGATGATTCTAGTAAGAGCAACTGATGAAGGACTAGACTACAGTAGTGGACGTTCAGGTTTCGCTGCTTTGTGCAGACTCGCAGTAAAAGATCGGGGGACTCCCATGTGAAAGGAGCGATGAAGGTTGACGAAAGATTTGAACAAAACCCTTAAATGAAACTAATATGTGAGCGCGGCCTCCGCTTTTTTAAGATAACATTCTTAAACAGACACGTAAATGGAAGCTGTAGTTACTTAAACGACGATAAAGACAATCCATTAAGTGTCGAAATTTTAGAGATTTGATGTCTGATTGATCTTAACCATCCACAAAGAATGACGGCCTGTTTACTTCCGCGGGTTCAAGCCTCAAAGATATCGTGATGGTTATATCATGAGGGTTCTTTCCTGATCAACCTAAGCGCGACCAAAATCCATAATCAGTTACATCTCTAATTTTCGAACTAAAGGTAACCGAACTATTATAATTAGGAATCAAGCCAGATATGAGATCTAAACCATTCATTAACACCAGCATTGTGGGATTACTTCAGAGGGAATGAATTTTCTTCAGGTTTTCCCTTATTATTTAAACTTATGGTAGGTATGCCTATCAGCGTCATTAGTAAGTTATCTATTTATCGGATTTCGCGCCTGAGAATCGAAATTCCTTTAAGATAAACATCTGAAAACTGTTAAAAGAAGAAGGAAATGGAATAGAGCCAATTCTTTTCAAGCAGGGATTAAGATCCTGATGGCAAATGAGGAAATACTTTTGAGATAGGGTTATCACTGCAACTCCTTGAATGTTTCAAAGCGAAGGCTCCGTCGTTTTCCCTTCTTTTCGGGATTCAGCTACTATCGGAGCCTGGTATCCTTCTGTCATCGTCGCCCTTCATCAGAAACGCGAAAAAACGCGAAAAAACGCACACAGCAGCAGTTCATTGAGTGCAGTGACGTCATGTTTGGTTTGCATTGCGCATCCTTCACTGCGCATAAAGTACTTTAACATGGTCAGCGGGAGAGGGAAGCGTTTGCTTCCCGCTGGTTTTTCTCACCCAACAATCATTAGGAGCAACAATGCTACTGCAAATATGTTTCCGCGTTTGTAAGTCCTTTTGAAACACTGTAATTTAGAAAACCCGCCCACCAAGGAAGTGAAACTTAACCACATGCCAGCTTGGCCTTGGAATGACTCAACAACACGAATTTCGAGATTAATGGCCTCTATAAAGTGTCCATCTGTTTATTATATATCTATACAAACGTAGGTTTTGTACACTGAGGGAACCGAAGAGTATCTAAAGTTTTCCGTTGTAACAAAGTATCTATTTACTAAATGTCCTGAAAACTAGTAAGTAATATGGAATAAATGTAATAAATCAAAATATGCACTGGTGAGTTCAAGCATTTTCAGTTTGTCCGGTTATTAGTGCTGCGTAACCGAAACCATGTGTTTACCGGCACACTAAACGATAGGTTTTTGACCAATCAGAGCGCGCGTAGAATCTCAGTTATTTTGTACAAAAGGATAAACGTGCCGTTTCAAATGTCGTGCGGACTGTACAAAAACTTTCACGTCAAACATTTAATAAGTGAAGCATATTTTATTATGTAAGAATTAAAATTGGCCCCAGTCTTGGCCATTGAGATTTTAAACTTTAGATTTTATATTCATTCGTTCCTCTAGGACATACTGGGTCCAGTTGTCATGTCGGTTGCCTCTCTCTATGGTACAAAGGTCATTTACCGTATCTCCCTTGTTTCAGCACGTACGTTTTTGCCTGGAATATTCGTGACGCCGTTTCTTCGCAGTAGGAGGTACAATGATGCAAAGAACAGGAAAAGCTTCAAGGACGGACTTCGTGTTAACACTTTAGTGATGATTTAGTACGATGGCAGAGCCAAACGTTTCAGGTTTTGGGGGAAAGACCCATGCAGTTGATGTACGTACCAAAATGTCCCGACAATGTTCATGATTGCGTTGCTTTGTTTTATACGTATAACGGCTTGAAACTTATCGGCAATCCTTTGGCCGAGGATTCAGCTATGTTGTGGTCTACTTTGTTTTTGCATAGTACAAAATCAACTTTAAAATCAAAGGACCCCTTAAAAGAGCTAGAGACAAACATTCACTGAGCATTCCCCCATCTCCATGAAATGTTGCTTAAGATTGTGACCCATTAGCCTGTTTCCCCCTCTCCCTCCCCTTTAAGCGCTGCCACGCAAGTTGGTGACCCATGACCGAAGAACCTATAACGAAGACTTACTTTTAACTGATTCTGGTATGGTGGTATGCATGCTTCTCAGCAGAGGGAGAAGTAAACGATTTTCCCTTCTTTCTTCGACTTCCTGATCTCAGAATTACCACATGGGCTCGAATAAAACGCATACGTTGTATTTGTTGGATCAGCACGGGGATCAGCACCTTGAGAAATTTTTCAGCGCTACTGGTCCTACTGGCGAGTGAATGTTCCCTGCAAATGCTATACATGCACTAAAATAAGGTTTGCAATATAATTACAGTGGTGCTTACATTTTGCTGTTTGTCTCTCTGGACAGTCGACTCTGTCTTTTCAGGACAGTGGCTAATAACAACTGACACAAATGAAACGAAATAAATGAGTAGCTGGCGAGAAGCCCTTGCACAGTACTCTTTCCTCTGGTTTGTGTCTGTGAATTCTCTTTTCCTTATAACGGAAACAAAAACCCCCACTGCTTCACACGTGTGCTTTTCAAAAAGAACTCGGTAATGAGAATTTTTAAGTCATTTTGCAACATTTTTGGTCTTAAAACTTGTCTACTGAGACAGAGACAAAATATTAAAGCTTACTATAATATCCCTTTATTTTGCAAACTATTTCAACTGGTCCAAATGAGTAAAAAAAATTAAGCGGCGAGTATTCCATTATAAGAACCGCTTTATTCTAAACATCATCCAGACACCAAATACATTCCAAAGCAGATATGTCATACACCATAATCTAAGAATATTCACTAGAATACTTTCGAGCTAAAATTGGCAGAAAAATTAGAATATTCAGCCTCGACTGGAAAAACAATATTCTTATTTAAAAAAAAAAAAAAAACAGTGTATAAAGTAACTGAAAAAAAAATTCGCGTGTCCCATTGTTTTGTGCGTGCCTAATCACGTTTTATTGTCAACTGATTTGTCTCTTTCCCAGTCCTCCATTCTTTTTTAACATCTGCGGTCACACGTGAGGTGGTTAATCGTAGCCGACAATTACTCATTCTGTTGTAGAACAAAGCAGTCTCCCAATGTATATTTTGTGTTAGTGTGCCGCCCTTGCCCAAAATATGATTTTCCATACTTATTTGAAACGTGACCTCTAAAATCTCTTCTCCCCTTTCAACATATGTACACTTAACAGTTATTACACGAGCGCGCGTTGGATATAAGATGATAGATAGCCGAGTTGGCTATAATCATTTCATACCACCAACAAGCGCAAATGGAATAATTTTTTTTGTTAAAGACCCCTCCAAAATAAAGAAAATTAAAGTAAAATAAAAATAAAAACGCTCCAAAAGATTACTTGTAAGCTTACCAAATTTGTAGGGCATGGTATAATGGCTCATATACCATTATGGCTAAGCCAATGAAAACTCTTATACTGCATAATTTAATAATCCAATTTTTAATAATATACCAGAGAGTTGGAAGATTAATATCCCATAAAATATCGGTATAGTTCGCATTGAAAAACGCCTATGTCAAACTAGAAAGTCGAACGCTTAATTTTCTCGAATTATCAATCTATTTCCTTTGCGGCGGCACGTGAATTACCCCTCGCCCTTCTCTCCCCTAGGGTTCTGCTATATGTTACCGCTGCTACTCACTCTTGTATTTGTCACGCATTTCTTTACTATAGGAAATCCCTCCTAAGGATACCACAAAAGCGGGACTCTACCACCAATCCACTCTGTTGTAAAGTTCCGAAATTAACAAACTCCGTTTCCCAAAAAAGAACTCTTTCTTGAAGAGAAAGGGATGCCAGCTACCAAAAAAAAAACTGTTTGTGCAATCACAACAGCGTCACAAGACACAGATTACACCGCTAACCTGCGATCAGGAGTTCTTTTTTTGGCGTTCTTTTTTTGGCAGAAAAAAGAACGCTTGATGGAAGGTTAGGATTACATGTACACAGGCGGTTGAACTGAAACTGATCTACACGTGTCAACAGTTCACAGTTTATCTCTGAAAACGTGACCGACCTTTTTGTCCTTTACTTTTGACTTTTGTTTTCATGGATGGGCACTGACTCAGTAAGGCCATGAAAGTCTCTGCCAAGGCCATGAAAGTCTCCGAAAGGCACGTGGCACAAGTGACGGGTAGAGGTTACATCAAGGAGCACCTTGTTATAAGCGTTTTCACATGACGTCGCGGTGGCCATATTGATGTTCCCAAACGATAGAAGTTCTCTTCTTTAGGAAATAAGCTCTCTCCCTATGCTAACATTTCTTATTGTCTGCTGCAAGAAAACGCTCCATATAGTAAACCGTCCCAATGTACACCATAGAGACTGGGTGCCTAGTAGAAGATCGGGTTAACTTTGTGCTCAGTTTAATTCCTGACCAAGTTAAACAAAAAATGTATACCTTATTACATGAAATTTTCGCGACACGTTAATTTCGCGAATTTCGCGATTTAAAAAAAATCGCGAAATTTAAGTGACGCGAAAATTAAATGTCGCGAAATTAACATGATGCGAAAATTAAGTGACTCACATTACGTCAATAATTATAAAAAGCGACTTTGTTACCATTACACACGTTTATAACAATCATTTTGACTGTGAGAACATCTTTCTTGTTACTGTTTACATAATTAGTTGCGTTTCTGTTTATTTGGACGTTGTTGATTAAGTTGTTTGATCAAATTCAGGGACATCTTAAATAACATTGACAAAGAAATATAGTGTGTCTCACTCAAAAACGCGAAATTAAAGTGAGTCAAAATGTAAAATTTTCGCAAAATCGCGAAATTAAGGTGTCGCGAAATATGCGAACCTCAAAATCGCGAAATTAACGTGTCGCGAAAATTTCATGTAATAAGGTACATGATATAGACAGCACAGCTCCTTATTAAGAGCTCTAATCTGAAACAAGACTATCAAAGAAAGAGGGTACATTTGCATGCCACTTATTCCTTCAAGCAAAAGCTAAGTATTCAAAGAACTTCACAGACTGTAGAACGTCATAGACAAATGAACTTGTGGTTATCCTGTTACGTAACAAGGCGACAAGTGCCTCAGTGTTCTAGTGAGGTTTCTGCCCTACATAAGTGACTTAAACGTCTTGCAGTTTAAGGCCACAATATCTTAGTCATTCGATTTCAGATAACAACGGTGCGGAAAAATATATGGTGGAACTGAGGAAATTAAATAAAGCGACTTGCGTTCTAATCACGCCCTGGAAAGCAAAAGATCAAACGAACCAGTGGGAGCTTCAGAACAGTTGGAAAAATGTTTGCAATTTACGGTGCCTCCGATATTCTCGTGATTTTCATGCGTCGTGTTTAAATGCTGATCTTTGATAGAGCTGACTCAACGTGGAGGGTGTCAGTGGTGGTGCTTAATAGAGAGGGGGACGAAATGAAAATGGGTTCAGTCCCGTGGGAAACTCACATCAGTGAAAAGGGTGGGGGCGTTCGTTCTCTCTCCCGAAAGGATGAAAACTATTTTCTTTCAGAAAACGACCCTCATGGAAGCGCGTGCCAAAAGCCGTACTTAACAATTAGATCATATGAAATCAGCTATCATCTCGTCGAAATCGAGAGGGAATTGTCTTAGTAGCCTTCTAACAAGATTTCCCTCAACCAGCCATTCGCACGTGGATTGAATTGTTGTTTGAAACTTGAAGGTGTTTTCGCGCACCCATCAGTTCATTGAACAAATCCAGTTTCAAAAGCACTCGTGAAAGTTTGACGAACTGACACTTTCCAGCGGAAACAGCCAAGCCTTATCATGCGTCATTATGTAGAAACACTGACTGACTGATGCATAAAAAAAGAAGCACGCATGCAGTTCGTGATATTACAGCATTTCTCGTCCTCACAAACTTCGTGTTTCTTTTCAGTTTAACAATTAGATTATGAGCTCGAGATTTCAGTCTATCGCGTGCACAGCCCGAGTCAACTATCACGCATGGAAATTGCCGAGAGCGAATGATTTAATTGTTTTAGTGTAAGTCTACTAGTCGTTCAAAACTTTATGGAGAGCGAATAATGTAATTGTTTTAGTATAAATCTACTAGTCGCTCAAAACTTTATCTATATCCTCTTTACAGACACTTCCAAAACCCAAAGAAGCAGACGCGATTTTGTTACCAATCGCACACTGCTAGGCTACTCACTATCTACAACAGAATGTATAGTGAGGAACGCCAGTAGATTTATATTCAAACTCGATAGAAACACGAAAAATGTTTTCTGTTTTTTAAAAGGTTTTCAGAACAAAAGGATAATGTTAACGTGTCTTTAAGGTTCGCACGTGAAGAAATGAAAAATCGCCGTCATGTGTTGTTGATTTGATCGATCACTCATAATTAAAATAGCGCTCGATGACAACGTCTCTAATTTGTCTGTCCTTTTAGCATAATATCTTTTAGGCCAGTGTCAAATAAAGCTTGATTGACGTTCAGATTAGTCTCCTCTGGGGGTCTGTTCCAAACTTTACCATAAGCATTCCAGCCTCATCAGGACCTCCCTTACCCTGGGGCAAAGTCAGGGAAGTCGTTCTCTTCTCGGAAAGGGGGGAAGTGAAGACAACGAAAGAAAAAGCCCTCCCTCTCTAACCCCACCGGGCCTTTACTCTAAACTTATCACTGAGTATCCCCAAGGAATAGCGACACCTTCAACTCCCCCTCCAGGGCGCAAGGTTGGGAAGTTTCTTGCTCGAATAAAGGGGAAAAGAGGAGAGAGAATGAAAACCCTCCTCCCAATTTTCTCCCCAGGCCTCTTCTTCAAACTTATCACAAGTATCCCAAGATATAGTCCCACTTAAGTTGTTTCCCGCTTTCGTTCTTCGACCAGTACTTTCCGGCTGCTGCTTTACAAAAAGACACACAAAGAAATTCGAGTTACCACCTTGTTTTTAATGCGATATTTTGCCCCAAGGGCTAAATAAATCGTCACAAATAGTACCACCGTGATATGAATGCTATAAATAAAACTTAGTTCCTAAAACCCTTAAACTGAGGTACTTTCTTTAAAATAAGCTTAAATATATTTCTCCTAACTGAAATGAATTGGAAAGCTACAACTAATAAGTTAAAAAGCGAAACTACAATGCCAGTTGTTGAGGTATTAAATGTTTGGTTTGTTGCTCACTTCGTCAAAATAATCTGAGATGAATATTCAAACTTCTCTCAGCACACCCAAATTCCGGGAGGACATTTCTTTGCCGATCTCTCCACCCGTCTCACGTGCTTCAGCATTCTGTTCAGCATTCGTTTTCTGCGACAACTCAAGCCTCCGAGGGGACATTTGTCCGGGCTGTCTTCTGACTGGTCATCGTCATAGGTGTTAACACTGTTCTCGGTTCTCGCTCCTTCAACCTGTGTCGCAGCATCGTGGCTTGGGCTATCTTCCACCGCCATCTTGGCGGTTACGGCACTGGCGACCTTGGCCGGCTCGGGGAAGGTTTTCTGGGACTCACTGAGCGTCTTGATATTGCGCTCTTTAAGCCCGGGGCATGCCCATACCCCTGGGATACACGGGCTGTCTGCTTCATCGTCTAAGGAACGTTTCAGTCTCTCCAACGGACTGCTGTTGCTGAGGGAAATGCCAAGCATGACCAAAACAATGATTCTAATCTGGTGAAACGTGTTCATCTGCGTGCCAAGAAATTAAACGACAAAATATGAGGAAAAATGAATTTGCTTACATTCTTCTGAACTAAATAGAACAGTCTGCGCCATCCTTTATTTTGACAAGTCACAGTTCTTATTTACAAACTACCACATTATTAGCAAAATACCATTTCAGTCAAAACGACATTTTGTCGAATCAGAAAAATATATATATAAGACCCCTCAGTGTTTTTTCGTTGTTTGAATTTACCTTGCCACGAGGGCAAAGTCCTGTGAGTCACGAATTTGTCGCACATACCTTTTAGAGAAATTTTCACACCTTCCGATTTTCAACTCAACGTATAAAATTGACTTGCTGCCGTGCAGAATATTCAGCCCAGTCAAGAGACGTGATAGTCTATTGGCCTTGTAAAAATCATTTCGGCTAGCCGCACACAAGAGCGGTCACCGGCTACGAATGAGAGCATGACGTCATCTACTCTCTTTGGTAATAAGTCTGACGCCATTGGCATTTATCTGTCAATGACAGCACTCAGCCAGGGTCCTGACTCCGCTGTATGTCAAAATCTCTGATAAAACATGTTAAAGGGAACGCCTCGCCAAAGAGCACGTTGACATCAAGTGAAATCAGAGTGTGCACGTGTTTTGATTGCACAAGATTATTTCTAGAACTTTTATAAAAACAACAACACATTTTAATCCAACCGTAGTTTTTGTCCGCAGTGTCAGCAATATTGAATTAAAACTTATGAAGATTTCTTAGCCTCCAAACACTTTAACTCGGTTTTACTCCCACACGTTATATTCCCGGCTGTTTCCATTTGATTCTCTCCCGCTGCCGAGATCACGAGTATGTCAAAAATAATCCAGTTGTCGATTGTTTTCCAGAAAGTATTGTTCTCAATGGAGACAGCGAAGATATATCCAAAAGTTATAACTGCTTGTTCCACAGACTTCGTAAGCTGATAGTCGAGCTATTCTGTTTGTTGTATGTTTTTATTTCCTCTAATATCTTGGCACATCCATGCTTTTCCGGAACCAATTTTGAAATTTTAATTCAAAATTACTTGATAGGGCCCACACAAAAGAATAATTCGACTGAGAGGCGGTTTCCACGGAGATCATTTTGAAGTGGCCTTTTTGAAACAAAAGTAAAAGGCTTATTAACTCATTCGTGTTTTATCATTATGTGTCGAAAATAAAAACCTTCTGGGCGAATTTAAAGACATATAGCAAACCTCGTTTGATTCACTCGCATGTTAGCCTGCTGGGCTTGTAACATAGACATATTTCAAGTACACAATTGGCGACCACTTCAAATTATGAACAAATTCCACGCACGAGACAGCCTAAATAATTTTTAACCCTCGCTGAATTTTTATGCATAAATACTTTAATTGTCAAACGCGATTAAGAATTGCTAAATACAGCTTCACGGTAAGAAAAAGTTACAAGTCTTATTTCTGAGCTCAATTAACTGACAGTCTGCGAAGGACATGTCCAAGATTTTTTTTTCTCTCTCTCTTTTCCGCGAACCAAGAATTGAGAGCTCAATTGACCTTCGAGAGAATACAATCGTGGTTGGTTTAAGTCTTACCTTGATATTTACCGTGTACTTCTGTTTCCTGTAGAATATCTTGCCTCTTCTTCCAATCCAATGCTCGAGCTTCTCTGTGCGTTAAGTTATTGCTGGTTAATAACTTCTCATGTCGGACCTCCCCTAAATAAGTCATGGGACGTAGCTTGCGAAACCTAAGTTGCGCATGATTTCCGGACAGATAAGCTTTTAAAAGTGTTATGTTCTTGTGTTTTAGCATCCTGCTTTGGAGAAAGTTTCTGCCCTGCGTAAACAGTTTTAAGTGTATTTGCCTATCGTTAAAACTTTGTTTTCTTAAAGAATCAAATTGCCGGAACCTACATGAATCAGGCAGGGCGCTCCGCACGATCTTCTTAAACCGGCAAAAAAGTTTTGTTCCAAGTGATACGGAGTGATAAGATTTAAAGTTAGAGACCTTTACAAATGATAGCCGCTAAATAATCTTAAAAGCAGAAATTGTAATTCTATGGGGTTCTTCAGCTCTTCGGGAAAGAAGCAAACTTTCGGGAACATGAATAATGCTAAAAATAAATATTACAAATTCCTTTATTTGACGAGTGAAGAATAAGCAAGCGTATCATTTAGAGTCTTAAAGATAAGAGGCTTCACACGGATAAAAATAAGCTTGCTTGACCATGCACGGAATAACCAAAATTAATCGTGAACAAGCATGTCAGGAAAGCCGGTTTACAGTCCTTCATGTCATGCAATAGCACTGATGAAAGACTTCTTTGATAGTAGATTTAAAACATGTCGCTAATTAGTAAAGCAAGCGAACGAAACTATAATTAAAATTGACTTCCAATAATTTAGTCAACACACATGGTAATGATTGTTTGACCTTCAGTGATGAAAACAGAAAAGACAAAAAAGACAATTACACAAGATTCACTAGCCCGACTTCCTTATCACTATCTGGCATAAAATCATTGAGGTAAAGTTATTTTATATCATGTTCCAGGCTGCTCGATGCTCCCCAACAAAACCAACAGTCGAGCGGCCATAGCTACTTTGCGATATATTCTTTTTCTACAGAATTACAACATCAAAGTAAAAACACAGCTTCCATCCTTGTATGACTAATAGAGTTCTCTCCATTGTCAATCTTCACACTTTGACCTCGCTTCATCACCGTTTGAGTTTGTTTGAACAAGTCGTTAAACTTTTCAGCAACTATCAGCTCGGTCTAAACAGGAGATAGCAACTGCTCCCTGCAATAAACGTGAAATACTTTGGAGATACTGTACGAAGGCAATTGATAATTTAAACTTGAGCTTCTTTGTTCCCGTAATGTTCAAATGTTGACGCAAACTTACTGCGCGAAGACGGAAATGGAGTAACTGTTGTTGGTTTTTTTTTTCTTCGCGGGATGAAAAACGCGAAACCTCGAACGGCATTTCGATATTATTCAAATTTGCCAGTAATGTGGTCCAAAATCGGTAGAAACTGATGTTGTCTCCATATTCGACTTTCTTTTGGTCAGCTGCTGTTAATTTGTTGACTTTAAATTTTAGAGGCCTTTCTGTCTCTCCAACCTTCTGTTATCACTAGTTATTTCTTTAAAAAGGAAAAATAATAATAATAATAAAAAAACGTGGTTGCCCTGTAAAGAAGCAGCAGTACTCGCCAATATGGCTACCCCTCCCGGTGCTCAAGTTCTTCAGTTTCAATGAACGTTCCACTTCGTGGAAATACCTGAAATCTAATGGAAATATGCAGATTCTCTTGTCTGGGTAAATTACATTCAATTTAGATACAATATGTGAATATGGAACTTAATTAGTGAAAAGGTTTTCTCCCCTATATAATCTACATTTGTTCAAAGGTGTGTGACTAGGTGTCATGCCACTTTGTGTCACCGTGTGTTTTGAGAAAAACTGTTCAAAGTTTGTGGTTTGGCTAGCGAAAATTTTCATATCACTTTAACTGCCAACTTAAATTGTTTCTTCATTTTACGTGCTGTGGAAAAGCCTTAAAATGTATCCTAATTGTTTTCGACTTCTTGATTCCACGAACTAAGACATAAAGATAAAAATCGTTTTTGTCCGGCCGATGGTCCGATAAGCATTCGTGGAGGGTCTTAATATGTACATAAATATTTGTGACAGTTCTGAAAAACTGTGTACCTCATGTGGTAGAATTACAATTTCAGAGAAAATTAGTTTTGAAAATTATACACCGCCCACAAGTTCCTGAAATATATTGAAACCTCCCGCAGAAGAAAAAAAATGGGAAATACGCAATGATAAGATCGATGCCGTAATATTTAGGGTACATGATACTTTCTGCTGTAAACCTAATGGAAAATAATAGAGTTTAGTCATTATGTTTACGCCTTGTTTCTTTTGTCTATGAAATTGTGCCTGTAAAGATATGGTTAGAGTTAGGTTTTTAGCGAATACAGCTGAAAGATCTCCCAAGTTTATGATTGAAAGAAGAAAAAAGAAGAATAAAACCTTAAAGTTTGTCATCACCGTTCTTTTAAGTTCTAGGAACATGTTTCGTATGGTTTCGCTTAGAACGGCCTTCAAAATTGTAATCTTTCATGACTTTTGAATACCATTTCTCTAATATCTCTCCCATTGCCTTTACAATAATAAACCGTATTGTAAGAGAGAAAGTCAGCTTGATCGAGCTAAGTTCTTACAGCACGGTGATGAGCAAATTCCTTTTCATCGTCACCATGTTTGTGTATTTCAGTAATGACATGGACGTTCTGCCAGACAAGACCTTATCTTTGTCACGTTGAGTCTCTTGAGAAGTTTCAGCGACTGGAAGTCCAATCAAGAGACTTTGGTCGACCTCGAGGATTCTCAAACCTCTTTGCGAACTTCCGTCCTGCACTAACTGTTCGTGCTTTAAAACACGCTCATCTCTCCTGAGGAACTTCCTTTCAGTACTGATACCTTCTGGCAGGAAAGAACGAGTTTCTCCGATTAGCTCATGATTTAAACTACCTCTAATTGGACCGAGGAAGACTTAAGAGGGAGGGAGGGGAGGTAGGGGACGAGCGCAATCGGTTAATCATGGTTTCCTTATCTCGATAGCCGGGAATTAGAAATTCTGATTTGATTTTATTTTGTTGCACACCTTACAACACTCACACCGAAATAAACCGCCCAACGTGAATGGTTGCAGACTTCACGGAATGTACAATAATGCGGAAAACGGAGATTATTGGGTTTTTTTTAATAATATTTTAAGGTGCAAAGTCACAAGACCTACTCCAGTATGTAAAGTGCCTACTGCCTCTCTTGTTTTTCTGTTAGTTTTGTTCAAATCGGCTTACGTTAAGTTGTCTAAAGTACCCTTAAGTTGACTAAAATCGCATTATGTCGCCCATTATCACTTAAAATCGGTTTGAACTTTCCAAATAGTCTCAGTCACTCAAAGCCTCCTAAAACGGCGACGATTTTTGGACCTCGTAATAAAGATGCAACATCAGACGAACACGTGATGTTTCACGCGGACAACAAGCAAAAACCCAACAAACAAAGTCTAGGGGCCCAGATCAAAATCATTTTTTCAGTGTAATTCTCGTGTGTGAGTCGGGTGATATCTCCTTTACTCTCATCTGGCATTTTAAGATTTATACTGCTCGTACCACCTTCAAGTAACATTATTTTGTGATAAAGTTAAATCTGACCACATTTTCGTGTGTTTCAGAGTTGCCCTATACTTCCAAGTTAGCAGATACTTTGGCTGCATGTGACTGAAAGAACAAGATGACACGTTTAAGTTTCTTTCTCTTGCACTTCGCCGATGGGTACACTGAGTTAACAACGAAATAACAAGTGTTTTGCGTTGCTAACCTACTTCCCCACTCCCCCACCCCTGCAAAAATATCCACAGACAGTAGGCACGTAGTAATTACATCATCTCTTGTACTGATGGGAAAATTACACACGTGCGTAATCATGGGCATGAAAAGAGCTCCAAAGTTCACCCACGTGGGTTTCCACGTGGGTACTTGAGCAACTAAAAAGTCAACAAACTAAAAGACTTACACTCCATCTTCCCACGCATGTTATGGTTTTGAAATGGAGGCATAAGCGGTTTGAGCCAGATGTGCAGTAAATTATACACCCTTCATCAATTTGTTACTGTGGTTTTTCGGCCATTAAACTCTCCAACCAAACTGAATTCAGTCTACCGATGTGCGTACCACATAGAGAGCTTTTATTGGTCTTTATCACACTGGGGGTACATGACCTTCCCATGCCGCGCCAATCGTCATCGATCATGGCTATTTTAATTTTTGTGTGTTTATTGACTTAAGAAATGTGATAGTTGGAAAACAACAAAAATATTTCTAGGAATTAGATAGCCTGGGAAGCAGACAGCTTTGCGTGAGTGTCAGTTCAGCTCAAAATAAGGTTCAGTAAAATTACTTTAGACAATTGTAAATTCAACTCTGACAATCTCTATCCCCGTACCCTGGAAAAACACACAAGCTTCGATAAAAGTAGAGTAGAACTTTAAAATACTAATTTCCCAATATTTCATACCGAGACTCGGGGTAACCATCTACAGGTCATCTAACTTTTGTGACTTTTGTTTGGTTTTGCCTCCGAGATTCAATTTAACCCAATTAAGGTGATTTCTCAGCAATAAAACGGTTGTCAAACGTCATTTTAAAAACCTTTCCTTGAATGTTCCCTACCAAGCACCGTTTCGAAAAATACAATAAAATGCTCGCAAAAGAGATGTGATGTGCCAATCCTACCCTATTTATGCCTAAACACGTGCGTTATTTCATCGGTTTACGTTACATTTTGCGGTCACTGGAAAAAACGTGATAGGTAGAAAGTCTCGTGCATATGCAACACTGTAATATACAATTTGTGAAAAAATTACACAATTCTAAACGACTCCAAGTCACAACGTTCCTCATGATGCTGTTTTCAAGGTCATAATTTGCATCCTTGAGTAAGGGTTTTGTGCACGGTTTTAGATACATGTTTCTTTTTTCCTTCCGGACCGTTCTTTTTCGATTTTTTGTTTTAAGGAGAATAGCTTGTACACCAAACTTATGTAGTAAAAAACAGGTTACTATGCTCGTTAATTGACGGAAATGGTTAGGACGGCCGGTATATATCAAAGAAGCAAACAAGCAGACTAAGATTTATGTTGGAAGGTCCTTGACCCTGCAAATCTTTCGTTGTATCCTCATTGACTATGCTGAGTTACATAATGTCCATACTCGCACTAGTTCTATTGGTTAGTTGTATGAGCAGACAACCACCTTTTTGTAGTAGGTTTTGTGCAGGGTCAACCCCCAAAATAGCATTTTTTGACTTGTACACCAAACTTATGTAATAAAAAAAACAGCGGGTTACCATGCTTGTTTATAGAGGGAAATGGTTAGGAAAGCCGGTATATTTCAAAGAAGCAAACAAGCAGACTAAGATTTATGTTGGAAGGCCCTTAACCCTGCACATCTTTTGTTTTATGCTCTTTGACTATGCGTGAATTACATAATGTCCTTAATCGCAATGGTTCTACTGGTTAGTTGTATCAGCAGACATAACCACCTTTTTGTAGTAGGTTTTATGCAGCGTCAACCCCCCAAATAGCAAACAAAAACATACAACAGCAAAGAACATTGCCAGGTTTTCTAACCATTTAACTATGGAGAAACAAGCATTTACTTCGCTTTCGAGCTTATCTTGAAGTCCTTGATGGAAATCCACGGGGTCCACGTAGTCTACGAAATTTCCAAGGAACGATAAAGGTTTACACCAAAGCGTTATCACTGAGAAGTTTTTGATGTTAGGGGATTCAGGGCAGAAAAAATAATTTGACTGAGGCAACGTCCATGGTTAAATTCTCTTCCTAGATATTAAAAGTGTTTATGATGACTATAAACATTAACTACAAAAAAGACTCAGGCAAGTGCCTCGAATTGTTTGTTACTAGCTATGGCCCTGGGATCCTTTCCAGTACACCAAAGTGATATGGATGCAAAATGAATTGTGTAGACTGCGGTGGAGTTGGACGTGCCACAAAATCCTCGATACCGGTCGGCGGTCTAGCCTGGCTGTTACGCAGGCTTAACGAATTGGAGATGTTTAAATTTTACTGAAGGGAGGACGGATAGTCACGCCATTTACGTAAATAACTGGGAAATTTCTACGCGCGACCGTCGTTTAATTTAAGTGTTTAGTCTTACCATTTAAGTGCACACTATTGTAAAACATATTCCTTCTATAATTAAGGTCCTATTATACAGACATTCTTACACCGACACACGACAATGAAATAAGATTGGAATTGACTAGGGGTCGAGTGAAAATCGGATTCTTCAAAGAGTCTCAAAAGTAACCTGGCCTACCTTGATCGCTTTCCAGATTTTTTTTTACTTTATTTTATTAGCTTTGCCTTTATGATGCCAAAAAAAAAAAAAAAATTACAATCAATACGTAGAGGTTTGGCAGGGACATCGCAACAGCTAAGTAGCCAATTACTGCGGGCCCAGATGAGGTCCAGACCCTTGGTAGACAAGCGTCGTTATAGGCTTGGGAAAGATTTAACTTGGTACACCACCATCTTAATCAGCCATTTCAAATGCTAGCTGTATTAAGCAGCTTCTCGAACACTCTACAGATCCTTCTTCTTCCATCTACTGTAACTCACTGTCAAGTGATCTCGACTGATTCCATCGTAAATGAAACATTGCTTGCATGTAAATCAATTGAAAGTGTCTTTTTCCACTCAACCAAGAAATATCGACGTAACATTACACAATTTTGTTAAGGGCAAGACGGACATGAATATTCATAATATAAACAATGTTACATGTAATGCCTTGAAGCTAAAGAGTGCTTGATAAACGAGGAGGAGTTAAGTCAGTTTTAGAATCGATTGATCACAAGACAGGGGTTTCAATAACATTAGTTATAAGCGGCCACTGAAGGTGTAATAGGCGGCCGTAAGGCCCCTTTCCCCTAGGGGGTCTGGGGGCATGCCCCCCCCCCCCCCCCCACCCAGAAAAATTTGGAATCTAGAAGTTCGGAAATGCGATTTCCAGCGTTCTCGGCATCAAAAAGCGTGCTGTTGATGGGTATTTTTGTTGACCACAAAGCAGAATTTTTTTTGACAAACTATTAATTTCTTGCAAAGAGGTGCATTTTGAATACCTTTCTAGGCAGATATTTCTCAGTGACACTTGATATCCACTTAGGCAGTAATTTCTTTGAAGTCCTTTTTTAAAACAAGTACAACTTCTCTGCTACTCATTCAAATGTACTAACATGGCAAGAATCTGATTTTTAACTCTTCAGAAAAAAATGAAATGCGATAAACTTTACAACAAAATTCTTTCTACTAATATTCTTACAAAACCAAACCGCATTTTCAACTTTTCATTGATTCTCCCACGGTTCATTATTAAGTTATTCAATAATCATAAAATAATGAAAAATTAAATCATATTATTAAATCATTCAGATGTCTTAGGTATCCTGAGATGAATAGTAATAACTCTGATCGGCGACCACAAACAACATGTACGCTATTTCTTTGGAACGTTTAGTTTGCCCGCTTTTTTGTAACATTTAAAAATTTCAGTGGTCGTCGTTGTTGTTGTATTTGCTTTTTTTTTTATTTATATCATTTTTATTTTCAGTAATGAAATCCAAACAGACGGCGGTAAGAGGTCCTACAGGCGGCGGTAGACCGCCGTTAACCGGCTTTTATTGAAACCCCTGCAAGAGCGTAAATAACTTCGCGTTAATGAGTAAAGGTGGCGCGGTAAGATCAGTGTAACTGCCATCTTGGATTTGAACAACAAGGAAGATCCAGAGGGTGAAGTTGGGAGGTTTGCCAATTTCCTATCACGTGTCTGACTAGTCACTCTCAATAATACGTGACTAGCGGGTGAATAATGTCATTTCATTTGGCTATAGGGTGGTTTTCAATGACAGAGTGTCGTAAAATCAAAACCAAAGTAACTGCTTGATTACTTCTACACTCCAATTGAAAACCGCTCTATGACGTAACAGACCAAACAGCTGCGACCTCTTTTCCCAGATCAGCCAATATCAGCTTTTTGATTCAATATTGAAATTGCTTGACAGAAATATTTTCTCCGCTCCAAATGTACAAGTCCGACTTGTTTAAGTTGCGAGAATGAAGGCCCAGATCATCTCATCGTCAGGTGCAACGTAAATTAATGACACTCTACCAAAATGATTTGACGAAAACACGAGAAAAGTAAAAGACATGTGGGAGGATGATGTCACAGGTGTGACCTCAGAAACTAATTTGTTGTGGTTTTTCAAGAGCTAAGTGACTGAACAGCAATATTGACAACGGTCTAAGCATAGCGGTTATTTTTCATTTTGGTCACACCAATTATTATTGAGAAATGCAGAGTCTTGTCAGTATACCCCCACTTTGCCTCTATTCTGGTGCATAAACACATAGTCTCTTGTAGGTACTCAATTTCGGAGGAATAACCCCGGGGACTCCCATATAAAAAGGCCAGGGATGATCGTCGAAAATTTTAAAAAGAACCCCTAAGAGATGCCAGGATGCTGCTTTGTGGGTGTGCCTTGAAGTTTTTTTCACCCCTAAGAGGAACCAATTTTAAAACAACACATCATCTCCTGTCACATTTTTGTTTTCGGTTCAATAACCCAAAAGGTACAGCAAAGCTCCCGCTGTGGATCTTTGGAGGCCGAACACCCTGAGAGGTTCCAAAACCGCTTCTTTTAACCCCTAAAAGGTACGACGAACATCCCCCGTCCTATTTAAGTGGAGTCCCCCAGGGAGTAACCATGGATGAATCAGCATCCCATCCGGGGAGAGTACAAGTACTCTTTGTCACTTTATACTACAGAAGCCAGCGATAAACGCTGACGAGATGAGCCACTAACTTGAACACAGACTTTTTATCTTCAATTATTGTGTTAACATTAATTGTTGCAAATCTCGTGTCAGCTTTTCGCTCTGTTTTCCCTAATTGAACTAATCATTAATTAAGGAACACTGTCTCTTAGTCCCAGACGGTGACAAATGCTGGAAGATCACCGTCACAGTCTAGAGGATGAAACGGTTCTTTGAGGAAATTCCTTCTTTTTATGACTTCACAACAATATTTTCTCGGCTTCAAAGCAGTAGCCCGTAGTGGTTTCCATTTCATCTGAGTGCCAGGATTAGCCCCAGCATGGAATGATAAAATTGTTTTCTTTACCTTTAAGTGAAAATAATAGCCGAGAGCTCTTACACAAGAACTTTGGTTAACTTCATCCTTTTCATCTTGTTTAAATCTTTTGTTTTTTGCCTCCCCAAAACAAACATGATCTTCAGAAATAGTGTTTCCAGAGAGTTGGTGAAGTTTGAAGGTAAATATTAAATCAAGAAAAGCAGCGTTGTTAAAAAAGAAAGTTTTTGTTGAATCTCGTTGAAGACAAGTAAAGACAAGTAGGGCCTATGGTAGGTCACGTTTTATTAAGGCAGCGATAGCGTCTCAAAACCAAAAATGCGTTCTGTCTCCCTTTCTTTAGCACTACTCTGGAGCACTACATCTGAATCAAGTTCGCTGTGAGATTTGGTTGACGATTACGGTTATTAACATATCGTGTTGCTGTAGATCTGACAGAATATGTGCAGTGACTTATTTAGGGTAGGTCTCCCCCGGGGTGCTTGAGTTCCGACGGTGCCGACAACGGTTTTACTCTAGTAGGACCTAGTGGCGTTTGAATTTGTGCCCCGCCCTTATTTTTACTACAGCTCCCTCGCCCTTTGGGGGTTACTTTCAAATATCCCCGTAGAGCTGTCCTGTTATGACATCTTGAGAGTCCCCCTCCTCCTTGGTGTCTCCGTTTTCGTATCAGTTGTGAGATTGACAAAACTTAGAGGTGAACATTTTAATAATAATCAATATTTAAACAGGGTGACCCCTTCAGTCGCAGGACTGGTATCAACGGGGGCCCTGTATAACGTAAAATAAAAAGAGCATGTATAAATAATATATATCTATAAAAAAAACTAACTACTTTAAAAGATACGCTGAAATGTTTAAAAAATTTAAAAGCTTAAAAAGGTAATAGCGTTCTCATAAAAATTGGATATAGAATTGAAAATGTTCTAAAAAATAACCTAAGAAAAAAAATCGGAGATAGCCTTGAAACGTTCCTTAGGTGGCAAAATCTTTATGTTCGTTGGAAGGCTATTAAATGTGCATGCACCATGATAATAAAAAGACTTTTTAGCGACATCTAAATGAAATTTAGGAAGTATAATGTCAGTGATTGACGATCTAGTGCATCTGTTAAAAACATGTTGGTTGTCGCTCTGGCAGCGTAACAGGAAATAGTCTTTAAAGTATAGAGGAACTTCCCCGACCAAGCACTTGTTAACTAACAGTGCACAGTGCTTTTCCATGGTTTTTGTAAGAGAGGGCCAGCGTAGGTTCTCGAGTATTGTTTCCGTGGCTATGTCAGGTTTAAAACCGTATACGATTTTCGCAGCTCGTCGTTGCAGGCGTTCAAGAGTCTTTCTGTTAGTGCTTCCCAGAGGGCAAAAGCACGTATCACAATAGCTTAATATCGGTAGCACCGTGGACAAATAGATCTTATTTGCTGCTTCCGTGGTTAAACAACCTCGTAATCGTGACAGGAGGCCAAGTCTGCTAGCAACTTTTGACCTTAAATAGCTTATGTGATCGTTGAAAGATAAACACTCGTCTAGCAAGACTCCTAGGTACTTGAACGACTTTACTTGGTTGACTTCTTTTCCTTCCATGTAAAGCGGACTATGAGATTCAGATCTGACTAGCCTTTGCCGAGTTCCAAATAAAACATACTCAGTTTTCTTTAGGTTGAGGAAAAGACCGTTTGCTGTTAACCAGTTAGAGACGTTATTGAGATCAAGGCTTAAGTTCAGCTGTAGTTGGTCAATGTTTGAAGCAGCAGTAAAAATAACGGTGTCGTCGGCATATAACATAACACTAGACAGACCAACGGCCAAAGGAAGATCGTTTATGTAAAGAATAAACAAGAGAGGCCCTAACACGGAACCTTGAGGTACTCCGCTACTGATGTTGGCGGCAGAAGAAAGGTGATTTTCAATGGACACTCTCTGAGTCCTGTTAGTGAGATAGCTCTCAAACCACGAGAGAGGCTGGTCTTGAATTCCATATCTGTACAACTTGTTTAAAAGACCGTCATGAGGAACAGTATCGAAAGCCTTTTTCAGGTCAATAAACACTGCCCCCGTCAATAGCCCTTTGTCCATATGACCACGAATTTTATCTGTAAGGAAGGTAACGGCCAACTGAGTTGAATGATTTGCGCGAAACCCCGATTGATAAGACGAGAGAAGAGAGTTTTCTGATAGGTAGCTATGTAGCTGATGGAAGACAGCTTTCTCCAGAATTTTCGACAAGATCGGTAAAATTGATATAGGCCTGTAACTGTCCAGATCATCTTTGTTTCCAGATTTGAACAAGGGTACAACCTTTGCTTGCTTCCATTCAGACGGGACTGCACCAGTTTCAATAGAAAGATTTATCAAATGTTTTACACAGTCAGCTATCACAACTGCGCTGTCCTTTAAAAGTCTAGCAGGTAGACCATCTAGACCTGTAGCTTTCTTGAGTTTTAGGCATTTAAGTTGCTTAAGCACAAACGGTTTACCCACTGCTGTGAACTCAAAATGATTATTTGTAAACAGCTCCTCGGTTGTAGAATTAAAAACTGGTCTTGCATACCGGCATGATTCAAATAACTTGTTCACAACAGAAGTAAAGTAAGTGTTAAACAATTCTGAAATGCTTTGTTTATCAGTAACAATCTTGCCCTCTGCCTTGATACAGGTCGGAATAGATTTCTGTTTCGTGTCCGGCATTATTTTCTTCACAGACCTCCAGAAAGATTCAGAATCGCCGCTGTTCTCTTCAAGTAGTGATCTACTATAGCTTTCCTTAGCACGTTCAATCCTTGCACTGACTTTGTTTCGGAGTAATCGATATGCGGCCAAATCGGTGTCTAATTTTGATCTACGATATTTCTTGAGACTGGCATCCCGAGCTCTCATCATCTGTTTGATTTCCAGTGTAAGCCATGGACAATTACGTCCTCTAACTTTTTTGTCGATTAGTGGAGCATGTTTGTCACATTCAGCCGTAAAGTTGCATTTCCACAAAGACCAGGCTTCTTCGACGTTAGTCGAACTCAACACATCATCCCAGGGGATTTTCTTCAAATCACTGCAGAAATTAGTTGGATCGTATTTAGCATAATTCCTGCACTTTATCACACGAGGTTGTTCTTTGAAGTTATTTATCTTTCGAACTGAAATTAGCATATCATGATCACTCAGACAGGATTCAGCAACTACGGCTCGAGAAATGTTTCGTGGATTTGTGGTGGCAAACAGGTCAATAAGTGTAGCGGTGGTTGACGTAGACCGTGTTGGTTCATTAATCAACTGTGTTAAACCAAAGGTTTTAAAAATCTCTTTCAACTTTTTGGTTTCAGAGCTTGGTTTCTTAGGCAAATAATCACAGTTGAAGTCCCCGTTTACAATAATTTCTTTTCCCTCAGCCGCGGCAGAGTCCAGGCTGTTGTAAAAGCGAGCCAAATAATCTTCGTCAGGCTGGCTATCTGACTCTGAAGGTGGCCGATAAAATGTTCCAAACAGTATGCTTTTTGATTTAGGCAGAAAAATCTCAATCCAAACAGATTCATCAATCTCGAGGTCAGATCGGCGCACAGCATTAATTGACTCACTGACAAACACTGCTACACCGCCTCCTTTCCTCACCAATCTATCTCTTCTAAAAAGTGTAAAGCCAGGCAATGACACTTCTGCATCCGAAATGTTACTGTTGAGCCATGTCTCAGTTAAAGCTATGATGTGAATTCGTGGACTTTGCGTTATGAAAACACGAAGTTCATTTAACTTCTTCCTCAAGCTTCTGATGTTTTGATGGATGAACTTAAGACCACGCAACTTTAGGGTAGCATCAGATGTTGCTGGTACAACAAAGCTATCGTTTAGACTGTCATCGAACTGTTGCTCAGCAGAAGATGGAACTGAGCAGAAATGACAAGTCGAGCCAGATTCAAAGTTCGCATCCAGGCATTTTAAATGGAAGCGCGATTTGCATAAAACGCAAAATCCAAAAGCCTGATTTCTTCTGACCGTCTTGAGACACCGAGGACAGGTTATTTTAACACAGTACAGGAAACTGCTGAACTCATAACGCCCAAAAAATTTTTTTAACTTTACTTAGCTTTTGGTCAAAGGCTTATTGACCAAGACTTGCTTCAAATGAATAACCCACACTGTCGTTTAACAATTATAATGACAGCTACTTTCTTCTGAGCTAATTCAGTGTGAACTGAGTGCCAGGTGCTCAATGGCAGCTGTCCGAAAAATTGTAGTCGCACAGTTCATTCCACTTTGTGAAATAGACGACAGAGCTCAGCGACTTTGTTCAGCTGTCCCAGCAAGTTTCACAAAAAGATCTTAACGTATTTTACTTTTTAACAGTGTAGGTAAACGATATTAGAAGGTATTAGAAGTCATTTTGAATTTGTGTTAGAGGAAAAAATCACATAACTATCGTAACACCATCGTTTTCGAAAAGCTACGCTTTCAAAATGTTTTCCGTACGCTCGAAAACGAAGAGCTAGCGTTTTCAAGTTTCTCCGGTTTGAAGAGCGTTTTCGAAAAGCTCCGTTTCGTGGCGGATTAGTGTGGACTGTAGGCCTAAGCTGCGTTTTCAAATTTTTCAGCCGTAGTGTGGACGGTGTGACAATAAGTTTTTCCTGCCAACCACTGTGACGAAAGGTTTTTCTCTTGGGACTGTATATTTCTAAATGAACGGACACTCGAGCTGAAAACTTGGGGAATCTAACTCTGGAGAGCACTGCCTTGCCTGCGGGAACGGAAACTCGTAACGATTTCCTGGTACGCGAGGATCCACTTCAGGGGTTTCTCTACGGACGTCACCAAGGAAGAGACATAACTTGTTCCAACGGTCGTTTATTTTGCGCTCGTTTATGTCGAGGATGCAATCATCAATGTAATCAAAAACCCCAGAGGAACTCCCATATACAAAGACGGGAGTGCTCGTCAGAAATTTTGAAAAGAAACCCTAAGAGATACCATGCAAGATCCTGTTTTGTGGGAGTGGCGTGAATTCCCCCCCCCCCCCGCCCCCTAAGAGGTACCAATTCTTACATGACACGTTATCTCCTCAGACATGTTTTTTCGGCTCAATAACCTAAAAGCTACTGCAAAAGCTCCCGCCGTGGACCTTTTGAGGCTAAAAACCCTATTAGAGGCACCGAAACCGCGATTGTTAATCCTTAAAATGTACGACAAACACCCCCGTAATTTTTATATGGGAGTCCCCCCCTAGGCAAAAAAACGTTAACAATGCAGCTTACTTATATGAGGTACTTAGGTACAATGTACAAGTTATGTTGCTAGCTAAGTAAATACACTCACGAATGGAAACAAAAGATGCTTAAATTATTCTTTTCAAAGTTCGTGATTTTTAGTTAAAAATTCTGCTTACTGCCGTGATTTCTTTGTTACACTAAGTGACTGACAACAGGGAGAACCTTCCCTTGAAAGGAACGTACGTGGCACAAGTACAAAGTTCAGTACAAGCGTATACGTGGCAGTAAAACGAATATCGAACAAAGAAATTATGAAGAGAGGCTTGTACAAAGGTACAAGGTTCAATCTCAAATGAATATCTGACAAAGGAAATTATAGAAACGCAGCTAAAGCAAAATTCGAAAAAAAAACAAAGTTCCATTTCAATAAAATCTGAGTTAGAGTAAGCAACTTCGAATGCGTTGTAAGGTAAAAGGATGTATGAAGGTGTATGAGGGTGAATGAAGGTGAATGAGAGTGAATGATGGTGAATGAAGGTGTATGAACGTGTATGAAGGCGAATGAGGGTGGATGAAGATGAATTTACTAAAGGTTTCAAAATCTTACAATATGGTTAAACCAAGAATGACTGAAAAACGGTAAAGCCTATCCTAACATTAACACGAATAAAGTATTACCTTATCCAAATTAGGCCATGAATCCGGCTATGTGAGGCCGTGGCAAATAAGTTATATTGTAGGACATCAGGACCCGGGTGGACTCCGATATAAAAATGACGATGGTACTCGTCGGAAAATTTGAAAAGACCCGCCAAGAGATACCAAGATCCTGTTTTGTGGGCGTGGCTTGAATTTGTTTTCACTCCTAAGAGGTACCAATTCTAAAACAACACATTAACAGACACTGCCTTTTTCCGGTTCAAAAGGTACCGCGAAAGCTCCTGCTGTAGGTACTTTTCAGGCGTAACTTTCCTAACAGCTTTTTTAGCCCTTAAAGGTAAGACGAGTACCCCCATCCTTTTTATATGGGAATTCTCCCTGGGGAGGGGGGGGGGGCGGGGGGGCATCAGGACACCACACAAGAATTTGCGTACGATAAGCGATAGTCAGACAAGATCAAAGAATTCTCCCATTCAAAGTGTAACACATAAGATAAGCAACTTGGTCGGCGATATTTAAACACTAATTAACAATTAGACCCGTAGCCCGCAAGGGCTACGGGTCAATAACCCGTGGCCCTTGAGGGCGAAGGGTCTAATTGTTTTAGTATCACCCAACTAGTCGGTCAGAAAAGGCAATAATAAAGTTAGCAAATACAAGTTGAAGAAATATTTATTTGGGAATAAAACGAAAGAAAGCGTCACGCTCGATTGCGCCAATTTCGCTACTCGAGGACTATTACTAATAGTCCTCTAGTAGCGTAGCCAATCAAAATGCAGGATTTGCATTAGTCCACTAGTTGGGTGATACTAATACCTGTTAATTCGCGACCGACGTACCTTTTAATTTAAAGGTTCCTAGTCAGCCACACCATTGTTTTAGTTTACATGCGAGAATTGGCTATTATACGGAAAACGGAAAAATCACTGTGAAACTACTGAAGACAATTAAACATACTTTCAACTCAACTTACAGTAAAGCAAGAAGGTTTCGCTTCACCATGCAATCATTCAATTTCGACGGCATAGAAAATAGCGGAGGCTAACTAGGGTCCTTTAAGGTGCCACTAATATGTTGACTGAAAAAAAAAAGATTGACACCAAAAACCTAGAAGCAAACCGTAAAGGACCACTACCCTGTGCAACCCCCTACGAATGATCAGCTGTCTCTGAATGATCTTCACCAAACAGTTTTAGTCTGATAGCGAGTGCTCGCTTCTTTGACACGGTACCTGAGGTATAATCTTCTAGTGAGTGTTGTGTAATCCCTAACTCATAATACCTGTGAGCGGTCTCTGGATGTTCTTCACCAAACAGTTTTAGTCTGATAGCGAGTGCGCGCTTCTTTGACTCGATAGCAGAGGTATAATCTTCTAGTGAGTGTTGTGTAATCCCTAATTCATGATAGCTGTGAGCGGTCTCTGGATGTTCTTCACCAAACAGTTTTAGTCTGATAGCGAGTGCCCGCTTGTGCCACTCGGTAGCTGAGGTATAATCTTCTAGTGAGTGTTGTGTAATCCCTAATTCATGATAGCTGTTAGCGGTCTTTGGATGTTCTTTACCAAACAGTTTTAGTCTGATAGCGAGTGCGCGCTTGTGTGACTCGGTAGCTGAGGTATAATCTTCTAGTGAGTGTTGTGTAATCCCTAATTCATGATAGCTGTCAGCCGTCTTTGGATGTTCCTTACCACACAGTTTCAGTCTGATAGCGAGTTCACACTTCTGTGACTCGGTAGCTGAGGTATAATCTTCTTGTAAGTGTTGTGTAATCCCTAATGAACGATGGCTGTCAGCGGTCTTTGGATGTTCCTCACCAAACAGTTTTAGTCTGATAGCGAGTTCACGCTTGTGTGACTCGGTAGCTGAGGTATAATCTTCTAGTGAGTGTTGTGTAATCCCTAATGAATGATAGCTGTCAGCGGTCTTTGGATGTTCCTCACCAAACAGTTTTAGTCTGATAGCGAGTTCACGCTTGTGTGACTCGGTAGCTGAGGTATAATCTTCTAGTGAGTGTTGTGTAATCCCTAATTCATGATAGCTGTCAGCGGTCTTTGGATGTTTTTCACTAAACAGTTTAAGTCTAATACCGAGTGCACGCTTGTGTGACTCGGTAGCTGAGGTATAATCTTCTAGTGAGTGTTGTGTAATCCCTAATTCATGATAGCTGTCAGCGGTCTTTGGATGTTCCTCACCAAACAGTTTTAGTCTGATAGCGAGTTCACGCTTGTGTGACTCGGTGGCTGAGGTATAATCTTCTAGTGAGTGTTGTGTAATCCCTAATTCATGATAGCTGTCAGCGGTCTTTGGATGTTTTTCCCTAAACAGTTTAAGTCTGATACCGAGTGCCCGCTTGTGTGACTCGGCAGCTGAGGTATAATCTTCTAGTGAGTGTTGTGTAATCCCCAATTCATGATAGCTGTCAGCGGTCTTTGGATGTTCTTCACCAAACAGTTTTAGTCTGATAGCGAGTTCACGCTTGTGTGACTCGGTAGCTGAGGTATAATCTTCTAGTGAGTGTTGTGTAATCCCCAATTCATGATAGCTGTCAGCGGTCTTTGGATGTTCCTCACCAAACAGTTTTAGTCTGATAGCGAGTTCACGCTTGTGTGACTCGGTAGCTGAGGTATAATCTTCTAGTGAGTGTTGTGTAATCCCTAATTCATGATAGCTGTCAGCGGTCTTTGGATGTTTTTCCCTAAACAGTTTAAGTCTGATACCGAGTGCCCGCTTGTGTGACTCGGCAGCTGAGGTATAATCTTCTAGTGAGTGTTGTGTAATCCCCAATTCATGATAGCTGTCAGCGGTCTTTGGATGTTCTTCACCAAACAGTTTTAGTCTGATAGCGAGTTCATGCTTATGTGACTCGGTAGCTGAGGTATAATCTAGTAAGTGTTGTTTAATCCCTAATGAATGATAGCTGTCCGCGGTCTTTGGATGTTCTTCACTAAACAGTTTAAGTCTGATAGCGAGTGCACGCTTGCTTGACTCGATAGCTGAGGTATAATCTTCTAGCGAGTGTTGTGTAATCCCTTATTCATGATAGCTGTCAGTGGTCTCTGGATGCTCTTCACCAAACAGTTTTAGTCTGATAGCGAGTGCACGCTTGCTTGACTCGGTAGCTGAGGTATAATTTTCTAGTGAGTGTTGTGTAATCCCTAATTCATGATAGCTGTTAGCGGTCTTTGGATGTTCTTCACCAAACAGGTTTAGTCTGATAGCGAGTTCACGCTTGTGTGACTCGGTAGTTGAGGTATAATCTTCTAGTGAGTGTTGTGTAATCCCTAATGAATAATAGCTGTGAGCGGTCTTCGGATGTTCTTCCCCAAACAGTTTTAGTCTGATAGCGAATGCGCGCTTCTTTGACTCGGTAGCTGAGGTATAATCTTCTAGTGAGTGTTTGTAATCCCTAATGAATGATAGCTGTCGGCGGTGTCTGGATGCTCTTCACCAAACAGTTTTAGTCCGATAGTGAGTGCACGCTTGCTTGACTCGATAGCTGACGTATAATCTTCTAGTAAGTGTTGTGTAATCCCTAATGAACGATAGCTGTCAGCGGTCTTTAGATGTTCTTCACCAAACAGTTTTAGTCTGATAGCGAGTGCCCGCTTGTGCTACTCGGTAGCTGAGGTATAATCTTCTAGTGAGTGTTGTGTAATCCCTAATTCATGATAGCTGTTAGCGGTCTTTGGATGTTCTTTACCAAACAGTTTTAGTCTGATAGCGAGTGCGCGCTTGTGTGACTCGGTAGCTGAGGTATAATCTTCTAGTGAGTGTTGTGTAATCCCTAATTCATGATAGCTGTCAGCCGTCTTTGGATGTTCCTTACCACACAGTTTCAGTCTGATAGCGAGTTCACACTTCTGTGACTCGGTAGCTGAGGTATAATCTTCTTGTAAGTGTTGTGTAATCCCTGATGAACGATGGCTGTCAGCGGTCTTTGGATGTTCTTCACCAAACAGTTTTAGTCTGATAGCGAGTTCACGCTTGTGTGACTCGGTAGGTGAGGTATAATCTTCTAGTGAGTGTTGTGTAATCCCTAATGAATGATAGCTGTCAGCGGTCTTTGGATGTTCCTCACCAAACAGTTTTAGTCTGATAGCGAGTTCACGCTTGTGTGACTCGGTGGCTGAGGTATAATCTTCTAGTGAGTGTTGTGTAATCCCTAATGAATGATAGCTGTTAGCGGTCTTTGGATGTTTTTCACTAAACAGTTTAAGTCTGATAGCGAGTGCACGCTTGTGTGACTCGGTAGCTGAGGTATAATCTTCTAGTGAGTGTTGTGTAATCCCTAATGAATGATAGCTGTCAGCGGTCTTTGGATGTTCCTCACCAAACAGTTTTAGTCTGATAGCGAGTTCACGCTTGTGTGACTCGGTAGCTGAGGTATAATTTTCTAGTGAGTGTTGTGTAATCCCTAATTCATGATAGCTGTCAGCGGTCTTTGGATGTTTTTCACTAAACAGTTTAAGTCTGATACCGAGTGCACGCTTGTGTGACTCGGTAGCTGAGGTATAATCTTCTAGTGAGTGTTGTGTAATCCCTAATGAATGATAGCTGTCAGCGGTCTTTGGATGTTCCTCATCAAACAGTTTTAGTCTGATAGCGAGTTCACGCTTGTGTGACTCGGTAGCTGAGGTATAATCTTCTAGTGAGTGTTGTGTAATCCCTAATTCATGATAGCTGTCAGCGGTCTTTGGATGTTTTTCACTAAACAGTTTAAGTCTGATACCGAGTGCACGCTTGTGTGACTCGGTAGCTGAGGTATAATCTTCTAGTGAGTGTTGTGTAATCCCTAATGAACGATAGCTGTCAGCGGTCTTTGGATGTTCCTCACCAAACAGTTTTAGTCTGATAGCGAGTTCACGCTTGTGTGACTCGGTGGCTGAGGTATAATCTTCTAGTGAGTGTTGCGTAATCCCTAATTCATGATAGCTGTCAGCGGTCTTTGGATGTTTTTCACTAAACAGTTTAAGTCTGATACCGAGTGCACGCTTGTGTGACTCGGTAGCTGAGGTATAATCTTCTAGTGAGTGTTGTGTAATCCCTAATGAATGATAGCTGTCAGCCGTCTCTGGATGTTCCTTACCACACAGTTTTAGTCTGATAGCGAGTTCACGCTTGTGTGACTCGGTAGCTGAGGTATAATCTTCTTGTAAGTGTTGTGTAATCCCTGATGAACGATGGCTGTCAGCGGTCTTTGGATGTTCTTCACCAAACAGTTTTAGTCTGATAGCGAGTGCGCGCTTGTGTGACTCGGTAGCTGAGGTATAATCTTCTAGTGAGTGTTGTGTAATCCCTAATTCATGATAGCTGTCAGCGGTCTTTGGATGTTCCTCACCAAACAGTTTTAGTCTGATAGCGAGTTCACGCTTGTGTGACTCGGCAGCTGAGGTATAATCTTCTAGTGAGTGTTGTGTAATCCCTAATTCATGATAGCTGTCAGCGGTCTTTGGATGTTTTTCCCTAAACAGTTTAAGTCTGATACCGAGTGCCCGCTTGTGTGACTCGGCAGCTGAGGTATAATCTTCTAGTGAGTGTTGTGTAATCCCCAATTCATGATAGCTGTCAGCGGTCTTTGGATGTTCTTCACCAAACAGTTTTAGTCTGATAGCGAGTTCACGCTTGTGTGACTCGGTAGCTGAGGTATAATCTTCTAGTGAGTGTTGTGTAATCCCTAATTCATGATAGCTGTCAGCGGTCTTTGGATGTTTTTCCCTAAACAGTTTAAGTCTGATACCGAGTGCCCGCTTGTGTGACTCGGCAGCTGAGGTATAATCTTCTAGTGAGTGTTGTGTAATCCCCAATTCATGATAGCTGTCAGCGGTCTTTGGATGTTCTTCACCAAACAGTTTTAGTCTGATAGCGAGTTCATGCTTATGTGACTCGGTAGCTGAGGTATAATCTAGTAAGTGTTGTTTAATCCCTAATGAATGATAGCTGTCCGCGGTCTTTGGATGTTCTTCACTAAACAGTTTAAGTCTGATAGCGAGTGCACGCTTGCTTGGCTCGATAGCTGAGGTATAATCTTCTAGCGAGTGTTGTGTAATCCCTTATTCATGATAGCTGTCAGTGGTCTCTGGATGCTCTTCACCAAACAGTTTTAGTCTGATAGCGAGTGCACGCTTGCTTGACTCGGTAGCTGAGGTATAATTTTCTAGTGAGTGTTGTGTAATCCCTAATGAATGATAGCTGTTAGCGGTCTTTGGATGTTCTTTACCAAACAGTTTTAGTCTGATAGCGAGTGCGCGCTTGTGTGACTCGGTAGCTGAGGTATAATCTTCTAGTGAGTGTTGTGTAATCCCTAATTCATGATAGCTGTTAGCGGTCTTTGGATGTTCTTCACCAAACAGGTTTAGTCTGATAGCGAGTTCACGCTTGTGTGACTCGGTAGTTGAGGTATAATCTTCTAGTGAGTGTTGTGTAATCCCTAATGAATAATAGCTGTGAGCGGTCTTCGGATGTTCTTCCCCAAACAGTTTTAGTCTGATAGCGAATGCGCGCTTCTTTGACTCGGTAGCTGAGGTATAATCTTCTAGTGAGTGTTTGTAATCCCTAATGAATGATAGCTGTCGGCGGTGTTTGGATGCTCTTCACCAAACAGTTTTAGTCCGATAGTGAGTGCACGCTTGCTTGACTCGATAGCTGACGTATAATCTTCTAGTAAGTGTTGTGTAATCCCTAATTCATGATAGCTGTCAGCGGTCTTTAGATGTTCTTCACCAAGCAGTTTTAGTCTGATAGCGAGTGCCCGCTTATGTGACTCGGTAGCTGAGGTATAATCTTCTAGTAAGTGTTGTGTAATCCCTAATGAATGATAGCTGTCCGCGGTCTTTGGATGTTCTTCACTAAACAGTTTAAGTCTGATAGCGAGTGCACGCTTGCTTGACTCGATAGCTGACGTATAATCTTCTAGTGAGTGTTGTGTAATCCCTTATTCATGATAGTTGTCAGTGGTCTCTGGATGCTCTTCACCAAACAGTTTTAGTCTGATAGCGAGTGCACGCTTGCTTGACTCGGTAGCTGAGGTATAATCTTCTAGTGAGTGCTGTGTAATCCCTAATGAATAATAGCTGTTAGCGGTCTTTGGATGTTCTTTACCAAACAGTTTTAGTCTGATAGCGAGTGCACGCTTATGTGACTCGGCAGCTGAGGTATAATCTTCTAGTGAGTGTTGTGTAATCCCTAATGAATGATAGCTGTTAGCGGTCTTTGGATGTTCTTTACCAAACAGTTTTAGTCTGATAGCGAGTGCGCGCTTGTGTGACTCGGTAGCTGAGGTATAATCTTCTAGTGAGTGTTGTGTAATCCCTAATGAATGATAGCTGTTAGCGGTCTTTGGATGTTCTTCACCAAACAGTTTTAGTCTGATAGCGAATGCGCGCTTCTTTGACTCGGTAGCTGAGGTATAATCTTCTAGTGAGTGTTGTGTAATCCCTAATGAATGATAGCTGTCGGCGGTGTCTGGATGTTCTTCACCAAACAGTTTTAGTCTGATAGTGAGTGCACGCTTGCTTGACTCGATAGCTGACGTATAATCTTCTTGTAAGTGTTGTGTAATCCCTAATGAACGATAGCTGTCAGCGGTCTTTGGATGTTCTTCACCAAACAGTTTTAGTCTGATAGCGAGTACCCACTTATGTGACTCGGTAGCTGAGGTATAATCTTCTAGTGAGTGTTGTGTAATCCCTAATGAATGATGGCTGTCTGCGGTGTCTGGATGTTGTTCACCAAACAGTTTTAGTCTGATAGCGAGTTCACCCTTCTTTGACTCGGTAGCTGAGGTATAATCTTCTAGTGAGTGTTGTGTAATCCCTAATGAATGATAACTGTCGGCGGTGTCTGGATGTTCTTCACCAAACAGTTTTAGTCTGATAGCGAGTGCACGCTTGCTTGACCCGGTAGCTGAGGTATAATATTCTAGTGAGCGTTGTGTAATCCCTAATGAATGATAGCTGTTAGCGGTCTTTGGATGTTCTTCACCAAACAGTTTTAGTCTTATAGCGAGTGCGCGCTTGTGCCACTCGGTAGCTGAGGTATAATCTTCTAGTGAGTGTTGTGTAATCCCTAATGAATGATAGGTGTTAGCGGTCTCTGGATGTTCTTCACCAAACAGTTTTAGTCTGATAGCGAGTGCACGCTTGTGTGACTCGGTAGCTGAGGTATAATCTTCTAGTAAGTGTTGTGTAATCCCTAATGAATGATAGCTGTCAGCGGTCTCTGAATGTTGTTCACCAAGCAATTTGAGCGTGATGACAAGTGAACGCTTGGTTGACTCTAGAGCTTCTGAGTACTTGCGTTGGATGTGTTCTTTCCGTTTTTCTGGAGTTGAGGGGAGTTTAGTTTTCTCAGTCTCGTTTTGGTCTGCTGATCTGCCAGGTAAACCGAGTATTTCTTCGATGGTGATTCCCGCGCCCTGTTGTTTGCATAACGTCCGCAAAAAACATATGCCAGTGAAATGATAATGGAACGAACCAGTCATTCCTGCTGGAAATGCCGTCTTATAATGTTGAAGTATTTTCGATAGCAAGAGTGCAAAACACTGATAGGTTTCAGTAGTAGAGAAATTCTTAACTGCTTGGCTCACGAGAAAGATAATTTCAAGTTGAAGTGGCTGGTTTGCGGTGATTTGGCATTTTCTTGAATGTGCTTTCTTTGTCTCACCTTCCTTTATTGTTCCCTCGACTTTAGGGATCACCAGTAAGCCCTTGTCTCCCAGTACTTGGCATTCCTGCAGTGCTTTCATGTAGAAGTAAGAGGACTTTTCCGAGTTATTTTTGTAGCCAAAATACAGCGAAAGAATTTGAAACGCAATCAGCTTTAGTGTTGTGTGTTCTGGACTTGCATCCATTGAAGAAACAGCTTTTTCTAAACATTTCGCTCCTCCAACATTGCCCATAACAAGCTGATAAATTCCTCCATAAAACAAGAGTTTTCCTTTCTGTTTGATATCATCGACGGAGGTAGGAACAAGGGATTCCTCGACTTCAGAAAGCCGCTGCAACGTCCCTCCAGGTAGAGCATGAATTACTTCGCCAAAAGCTTTGGAACCAAGCAGTGCCTTGTTGAAATAATCTTTACCAGGACGAGTGGCCGCCGTTATTGCTGAATCGTAAATCTTGTCGGGCACAGCTCTTCCCTGGTAATAAAGAAAGTAAAGGAACAACTCTGCCTTGACCAAAACTTCCAAAATTCTGTCAACTGTCTTCGAATAGTAACAACCGTCAATCAGACTTTGAACGATCCTTTGTTCGTTTTCAAAGAACTGGATAAAGGAACGCATGGAAAATCCAGTGACGAAGTTCCCGTTAAGCTTCTCGAATAAGGCAATGTAGAACTCATAAAAGCGAATTTTGGAGTCGAGAACCGTTTCTTTCATCTCAAGTTCTCCTTTTTCACTTGCAAATGAATGAAGAAGCTTGTGAAAGGTAAATTTTTCAGAGTTTGAACTGGAATCTATGAGAGATTTCCGCTGAAGTCTTTGCAGCGCCTTTGAAGCTTCGGTTCTTCTTATTCCCAGAACAGTTGCGGCGATCTCCAGATCAAACTGTTCGGATAGAATACACAAGGATACTAGAGCTTCCTTATCTTGAGTAGTGAGTCTTTGGAAAGAAGCGTCGAAAAGTGACTTCATTCTCAGATCGCTGGGGTAATCTGGGTTGTCTAACATTTACACAATGTTGTCCGCCGTGGCCGTCTCCATGAACTCGTCAACAAAAGGGCCAGGTTGAGAACCGTCTTCAGTAACAGAGGAACACAACAGCTTCATTGCTACGGGCACGTTCCCGCAGATGTGCGAAACTTTTACACAGTCAGAGCCACTGGCTTCTGGAAGCAACTTTTGAACCAGGTGTTGAGAAGATGACTCATCTAGTTCCCTTATTCTTACAGCCTGGTGTCCTTGCAAACGGAAATCCAAGAACCTCAAAGATTCGCTTGTGGTAAGAAGGAAAGTCACTTTGTCGCTGCGATTCAGAATTTCTTCAAGTAGATTCATAACCTCTTCCTTCACGTTTGATACGCCACTTTCAAGTAAATCATCGGCATTATCAAGAATGAAAACGCAGTGCTCAGACATCTCATCAAATATTGAGCAAAGTTCATCATCTATTGTTAAACTCTGTGCTAGTGTTTGATGGTCATCTTTAAGCGTCGTAGACCGGCGTAGCAAGCCAAGAAATTTTGATGTTAGATCGCCTTTGGACTTCAACCCACGCACTGACAGGAAGTATACCGGAAGGCTTTGTGCTTGGAAATAATGTCCCACTGCGATTGCAACGGAAGTTTTTCCGAATCCCGGTGAGCCCCACACTGACACCAGTCGAGTAGAAGCTGAAGTGACGTGCCCAATTATCTCTTCACATTCCTTCTCGCGTCCAGTGAAGTTGGGCACCTTGGAAGGAAGACACGATCTTGGAAGAAGGGGTTTCGATTCTGTTAAAAAGGAAATAAGAATATATTGAGACCAATTTAAGTGCAGCTATAAGCAAATTTTCACAATTGTCAAGCGTAGTATTTTTAAACAATAACGCAATTTACTAATCCCTCGATCGATAAGCTTTGGAAATTTATTTTTAAGTAAGAGGGAAATGTGTTTTTTTAACTAGGAAATATTTTGGTATAGAAAAGGAGTATACTCTTTTAACGAAATACTTTGACAATTGTCCGAGTTTCTGATCATTTATAAATAACCTGTTCGTAGGAAAGAAACTGAAAAATCGATTTCAAAATTCTCTCAGTAGTGTCACTAACAACTACCAGGGCTCTATACCAACAAACAGTTGTGTCAAACTAACAGTTGTTTTTACCTGGTAATCTTCTATCCTTGAGCAGTTCATCAAACTTTCGCTTCAACTCGGCAACTGGCTCATTGATTTCTTGATCAGCTGTGGAGGTTGTCCTCATTGAAGAAGCCAACGTTTCCTCTTTGCACTGTTTTGTATTTAATTTGAACTTGTTCTTTAACTCTTGAATCTCCTCTTTTCTCTCTCTCGCTGCTTGTGTTACATCTTCTTTACGTTCCTGGTTTGCTTGTGCGATATCAGACCTTATGCTCTGTAACTCTTGTTTCACGCCTTCCTGGAGAAGTGCCTTCTCTGCCTGAAACTCCTTTTTGATGTCTTCCTTCAGCTGGTAATGCAGTTCCTGAATCTCTTCTTTTCTTTCTCTCACTGCTTGTGTCACATCTTCTTTAAGTTCCTGTCTCGATTGCGCGATATCAGACCCTATTCTCATCAGCTCATCTTTCACATCTTTCTTGAGAGAAGCTCTCTGTCCTTGGTGTTCTTTTCTGAGATCTTCCCTCAACTGGCTCTGTAGCTCCTGAATCTCCACTTTTCTTTCTCTCACTGCTTGTGTTACATCTTCTTTAAGTTGCTGGTTCGATTGCGCGATATCAGATCCTACTCTCATCAGCTCATCTTTCACGTCTTTCTGGAGAGATATTCTCTGTCCCTGGTGTTCTTTTCTGATGTCTTCCCTCAACTGGTTCTGTAGCTCCTTAATCTCCTCTTTTCTTTCTCGTCCTGCCCGTGTTACATCTTCTTTACGTTCCTGATTCAATTGCATGATGTCAGACCTAATTCCCACTACTTCATCCTTCATTTCCACTAACTCATCCTTCACGTCTTCCTTGAGAAATGCACTTACTGCCTGGAGCTCTTTCCTGATCTCATCCTCCAAAGTGCGAACTCTTTGTGTAGGAAAGTCTGCCTCAGTCAAACTTCCAACGGCGTCAACAGGACCTGTCGTCACTCCAAGGGCTCCGAACGCGTCTTTAGTATGCTGTATGTATTGATCAAATGTTGGTTGCCCATCTTGGATCTGGACGAGTGGCAAAACGCGTTTCTAAGAAGTCGTAGTTGATCGATCGCCAACGCGAAAGTTTCAGCATTGTTTCCACCCGGGCTTATTACAGAAGCATGAAAACGTCCATGAGGTAAACCACGGGGCCTTACGAACAGATTACTAAGTGTTTTGTGATGTCCAGCGCTGTCTGGTAAAGCAAAAGAACGTGCGAAGATTGTAGCCTGGAATAAGGCGGTACAATCCCATTCGTCATAAGAGAGGTGCGTAAGAACTTTGGTTGTTCCGCCTTCTGTAGCCAGGAACATATTCCTTACAGCAATGGAGTCATCCCAGGGTTGCATACCAGGGAGATGTCCAAAGGTGTTGTCCCACATCGCTTTGAACGTTTGACGTAATGCTCTTGGGAATTCATTGAGGACGACGAAAGCAAACTTGAAATAGTTCAACTGTTCGTTTGTAAACGGCTGAAGCGCCATTTCTCGTGCCTTGTAATGACAAATTAATCTCACTGGGGTTATTAAAAAGATTATTTCAGATCTTCATCATTTCGGCCCTGTGGAAGAAAAGTGTCATCAATTAATACGAGCCGAACAACTCGAGTTTCAGGAAACTGCCTTTATGCGATGGTTTACCAAAGAAAGAATAAACACAAGCACTCGAGTTACATCTCTGTAGCTTACATAACAGGTGCAGGAGAAATGAAGGCGCAAGTTGGAAGGGCGCGTGTAAGGACCAAAGAAGACGCGAGAGGCGAGAAGATCGCCTATATCGAGCGCGTCAATCCAACTCGCGCGGCATGTAACCTGGTCCAGTCCATGAGCTCTTCCTTACCCACTCTATAAAGGGATTGAACACAGACAGAGGAGGAGAGAGTCCTTAGAGTCCAGGAGAGCCCGCAGGCGCATGCTCAAAGTGGGCCAATCAGAGTGTGGTGTTGATGCACGCACTAGCGTTTTAATTGCTGGTTCAAATGACAAATTCATTTACACGACCAAATGCACGACTTCAAAGCAGGAAACATCGTAAATTGCGCGCAAAGCCAATTTAATGAGCTTGCCAGATGATCAACAACACTGAAACTGTTAGAAACACTCTAAAAAATCGTTTGACTCTAGCCACATGACTGACCGAGATAACTGCTTATCATTGATGGCCGGCGTAGTTCACGCCCGAAAGATTCGATAATTGAACTCTAGCTAGTAGGTAAGCAAAATAACAATGTTTCCATCATAAATTACGCGGTCTGAGGACGGCGGCCAGCGATTTGTAGTGTTCTGGTCCTTAGTTTTTCAACGGGATAGTGACTTTGCCAAGCTTTTTAAAGTTCTTCCATTGTTCATTCTTGAAATGGCCACTAGGATAGCGCGCGTTTCGTAAAAGGTCTGTTATACATGGTTTTCCCACCGTGTGTTTTGGACGCGAGAGAGAGGGGCAAAAGTAGAGGAAAGTGACCTCTTGCCCTTCCCCTAGGGCGGGTGAGGGTGAGTTCAGGGACGGGACTACAGTACCCAGGCTTCCCAACCTATAACTCACTTTCTTCACAAAACGTGACATTCCGAAGCTATACAAAGAAATTTCTGATAGTAAACATTTAAGGCATAAAATAAGCCAGGCATGAAAGAAGAGCTCGATTTAGCCCGGGTGTGAATGTACGACTTTACAAGTAGCCTGGAAAGTGACATTTGATAAGTACCATTAAATTCCGAAAAAATTCCCCCCCCCCCCCCTGCAATATATAATCTTAGACATAAGAACCCCTCGTTATAGAACTTGCTATGTGACTGAGAAAATGACTTCATTGTGATTGGCTGAAAGAGGGCCAATTTATCGTTCATTTTTAATTTGCACTATTTCGACAACCTGAGCGGAAGCCATCTTCGGAGTCAAGTGAATAGTGTTTGTCGGTGGATGATATCACACCTCTGGTGCCTTGAAAGTGATTGGTCAGTTTAGCCGTGATGATATTGACTAAAAGACTCGTGTTAAGTTTGTCACCAGTCATTGGTTTTTTCTGGTAAGAACTAGAATCGGTCACACAAGACGAATTACTGATACTCCTGGGTTGAAACCATTTACTAGGATTCACATTTACTTAGCCTTCTGTGATATTGAGCGTAACTATGAGTACAGCTCGCTGAATAATTTATTTTGCTATAAATATCTTTGTAATACCTTACATATAATTTTATCGAGTAATTTATTGAGAAAATCACCTTCGGTTCAGTTTTAGTAAGCAAAATAGCTGACAATCAAGATAATGCTTCGTAAGGTGGGAGTCTTTTAAAGTGAAAAGATTTGAGGGTAAACAGACAAGCTTCTTATCACAGTCTTGACGTATTGAGAATTAGAAGCGACAGAACATGAACGGAAGATAAATAGGGGTCGATTTAATCCGACCAAGAATTCTGAAAATTTATGTCTTTGCTTCCCCAAGAAAAGATAAATATTCTGTGAGCTGAACTTTGTTGAAAGTGCGGGGCAACCGCGAACGCTTATCGTAGCATGCTTTTCGCAATCTTCAAGAATTGGAAAACTACGTTCACAACACGAAAGCCAAGCTTGTAGCTAAATGATAAGATTTGAGACAAATTGTTTTTTTCGTAGATTACTTGTTAGTTTGTTTAAGCTATGAACAAACACTGTAACTTTTGATTTAGGCGTTTACTTCTTTCAGTTATACTAGGACGATAATGATTGATAATACAGATGAGAGTGCAAGAAAGCATTTCAGCCAAGAGGTACCGCAAGTCCTCGAATTAGCGCCCGGGGCGCTTATTTCAAGTTAAGGAGAAAATGGGGGGCGCTTATTCGAGGGGGCGGGCGGGGGGGGCTAATTCGAGGATTTACGGTATGCGCGTGGTTGTGTTTGTCTGTCAATAACACATGGCAATCCGCCGTTACTTACCTCTGATGTACATTCCTATGGAGAAACGCTCAGGTAACTGTGTAATACTGGACAAGTCAAATACAACAGTATAGAATACTGAAGAGTATCGCGAGATCTGTTTTTCTGAGAGTCAATCCAATACCATGACGAAAGCCCCAAAACATCGGGAAACTGGGGTCAAAAAGTCATTCTCGTGACGTTGTCTTTGTTTGCTCGATAAAGAAAACGAAATCGAAAGTAGATGTACCTTTACACTTGATCAAGCGAAACCTTGCTGCTATAGGGCGATTTTCCTTCTTTCTCCGGGGTAATTTATAGTCCTCAGCGAGACAGCAACTGTGGCTATGAAAAGAAATGGTGTCTTTCGAAAGGAAGGAATAATTTCATGCTTTTTGTAAAGTTGCTCAATAAACAAACAAGCGATAAAACACTCTCAGCTCCCCTCCACTGCAGTTTCTTATAATTACTGGAAGGCCGCCCTGGAACGTTGAACTAAACGAGATGCGAAACAACACAAGAGAGAAAAACGTGTGTCGATTTCATTTGACCAAGAATTTGTTTGGTTGATTCTTTGAGCAAGATAAATATCCTGTGAACTAAACAGGAAGCAGTCCCGAACGCTGGTCGAAGCATGTTTCTCAAAAGAAGAAGTGTAGCATTCTGTTAACATTCAAGTCCGACCAAGGGAATTGAGTTTAGGGTAAGGGTTATTTACCCATTTATTTCACTGCAAGTTTCTCCTGATGTGATGGCATCAACTAAAGTTGTACGATATATCCGATAAAATGGCGACTGAAATACCGCGTCCAGGTCTACTGCAGTTTGGTTGAGGTAGATCAGTGTTGACTATTGGCAATAAAGCAGTTGTTCCTAATAGCGGTACTTCTCAAGAATCGTCAAGAATTGGAGAAAACGTTCACAAGTCTTGACAAGTGTCAGGCTGTTGAAACTTGCGAACACGAAAACAGAGTAACAGATAATTAGCTGTAAAAATGTTCCAGCTTGCAGCTAAGTGAGGCGATTTGAGACATTAACTTTTCGTGGATTATTTGTTAGTTTGTTTAAGCTATGTACAGACACTGTTACTTTTGATTTACGCGTCTTCTTCTTTCAGTTATACTTCAGAAATGACTGCAGCAAAACATCCCGGCCAACTGGTCATGAGGTATGCGCGGTAAAGCGAGCGACATAATCAACTGTCGAACTTCATGAACAACACGTTGCAATCAATATTTACTTACCACTGATGTACATTCCGTTGGAAAAACAAGAAGTCTATGTAATACTGGACAAGTCAAATACAAAAGTATACAGAATATTAAGAGAAGAGTATTACGAAATCTGTTTTTCTGGGAAAGCAATCCAATACAATGACAAAAGCCCCAAAACATCTGAAAACTGGGGTCAAAAAGTCATTCTCGTGACTTCGTCTTTGTTTGTTCGATAAAGAAAACGAAATCGAAAGTAGATTTACCTTTACACTTGATCAAGCTAAACCTTGCCGCTATAGGGAGTCACTTTACGTTGGGAATGTTCCTTCCTTCACAGGGGTAATTTATCGTCCTCAACGAGACAGCAACTAAGGTCACTAAGGCTATATGACTAGAGCTAAAGATGTTGTCTTCGGAAGGAAAGAATAATTACAGATCATTACAGGCTTTTTGCAAAGTTGCTCTATAAACAACAAACGATACAAAAACTCTCAGCTCTAGCTCCCCTTCAGGGCTGTTTTTTACTGGAACGTTACACTAAACGAGATGAGAAACAACACGAGAGGGGAAAAAAAGTGGGTCGGTTTAATTTGACTAAGAATTTGTTCGTTTGATTCTTAATTTAAGAAGAGATAAATATCAGAACAAATATCCTGTGAACTAAACTGGAAGCAGTCCCGAACGCTGCAGGGTCGAAGCATGTTTCTCCAAAAAAAGTGTAGGATTCAGTTAATACACAAAACACACTCATCCGCACCCCCCCCCCCGCCATCCCCGCCTCTCCCCTAACAGGAACATGGGTCTCGACCGAGTGGGATCTGGAGCATACAAGTATAATGGCGGAAGTGTTGGGCAAAGTGCAAAAAAGGACTTTTCGGATTTTAAACTGGTTGAATTACCCATTTCACCACACATGCGTGTACGGTTAATAACGTTTAGAAAGCAGATACTAATAGTTATTTGTTAAGTGTGGAGAAAAAGGATTCCTCGCGGTTGCTAACTAGTGGTATCTTGATTGAGGGGCGACTTTGCACATTTGTTGAAGCAGGTTGAAGGTAAGAGTCTTCATTAATGAAACTAACCAAGCTTTCAAGAGAGTAGATGTGGAATGCCCTTTGACTCCGAAGCTGTGCCCTAACGAAAACATGAATCAGTGATGTAGACCAGCCTACCCCCAAATGTTCTTATTAAATGCACTAATTATCTTCCTCCATGCTGCCGTGTAGAAGTGTTAGTCATCGTTGTCATTCAGGCTGCCCGCACGACTTAAGGTGGCTCAAAACAGTTTCCAGCAGTTAGACTTGGATGGGTCATTACAACCACTCTTTATCACTTGATGCTACAATCATGGTATCAAAAAACTGCCCAATCATTGGTGAACATGTTGTTATCATTTTCGTGACACAATAGGTTACCATAGCAACGGTATGACTTGCTAAAAACACCCTTAATTTCAGCTTTAGGGGATAATAATTCAAAAACGGCACAGTGAAATTTTTTATACAAATTTTAATAAGCATGATAAGATGCAACTTTTGGCAAAGTTCTAAAAAAATCTGTACATAGTGTTCAGAGCCACCTTATTTTTTTGAAAATTTAAGGTGGCTCTGAACTCCATGTACAGATTTTTGTAAAACTTTGCTAAAAGTTGTGTCTTATCATGCTTATTAAAATTTGATAATGTAAAAAAATTTCACTGTGCCATTTGTTAATTATAAGCCCCTAAAGCTGTAATTAAAGGTGCTTTTAGCAGGGCATACTGTTGCTACGGTAACCTATTTTGTCATGAAAATGATAACAACGTGTTCACCAATGATAGGGCAGTTTTTTAATACCGTGATTGTAGCATCAAGTGATAAAGAGTAGCTATAAACGACCCATCACAGTCTAAGTGCTAGAAACTGTTTTGAGCCACTTTAAGCCTGCTAATGCAGCTAATTCTCATTGCTCGTAGCGAATTTGGCTTTCTAATTTGGGGCATAATATTTGCTCATTGCCGTCAAAGGAATGATTCACTGAAGTGAGCTCTAACAGAAACTATAGTAAATTCAGGTTGTTTGAGAGCCTGTCCAGAGGTGAGAGATTATTCTGTCAGTAGCCAGTAAACAGATGAAACTCATCCCTGATAGAGAGTGGAAAATTCACCTCACACCACAATATGACAAAAAGGCCAACTGTCCTTTCAGTAGTACAATAATTATTGATTATTGTGCAAATCAATGAAATTTACTTGAGTGGTCATTGAAATAATATTATCTTTCAATCACATTCAAAGGTTTAGGTCTTAGTTGATGCTACTTGCAATATGGAAGTAACAATTATGCTTACTGGCACTCTAGAGTTTCTCTTACTTGTCTCCTTGTGACTCGTTCCCCCCCCCCTCAGGGGGGACCCATATAAAAAGGACGGGGGTGCCCGTCAGAAATTTTGGAAAGAACCTCTAAGAGGAAGCAAGATCCTGTTTTGTGGGTATGGCTTGTTATGCTACCAATTCTAAAACAATACACTATCTCCTGTCATATTTTTTTCAGCTCAATACCCTAAAAGGTACCGCAAAAGCTCCCACTGTGGACCTTTTGAGGTGCGACACCCTAAAGAGGTATCAATACCGCTTTTTTAACCCCTAAAAGATACGACAAGCACCCCTATCCTTTTTATGTGGGATTCCCCCCCCCCCAAGTATTTTTTATTGCTTTGTGACTTCCTTGTAGAAAGTTTCTACAGTACTGTGCGACAGTAATACAAATGAAATTCAACAAATTTTGTTCCTTGCAAATTTTAAATTACATGTATTTCTTGTTTAATTATCATTTCAATGAACATTTCCATTTGGAATGTAGCAAACTCTGTTCTCTTCCCCTTTTTATTAGGATTCTTTCTTTCTTTCTTTTCTTTCATTAATCCCAACATAATTACTTGTTAATACAGATCTCAAAAATGATAAATGCAAAGGGGCTACCAGCTTGTCAACTGGGAAAAATATGCCACTGAGCTTAAGTTTATCTGTAGGTCATATATCAATAGTTATAATCCATCAAATACTTCCACTCCTACGCAGTTGGTCTAAACACGTCATGGAACCAAATATTCCCCAGCTAAACCTGGAAAATATCTGAGAATATTCCCTAAATTTCAAAACTGCACATGTTGCGAAAAAGATTTTAAGGATAAAAATAAACACAATACCCTCCATTTGGCACTAAAATATGTTTGGATATTTGTCCTTGGACATTATCTGTTCCTTGCGGCTCACAGTTTTCCTTGAGCTTCACTCTCGGAAAACTGTTCACTTCTCAGAACAGATAATGTCCGCGGACAAATATCCTAGCATGTTTTCGGACCAAATGGAGGCTATTGTTTATTTATTCACATTTTGTACTAGAGAGGCAAAAAAATGAAGTTAAAACCCACTGGCATTGTTAAGAGTGCAAAATGCAACAATAAGAGAATACATAAGGAGATGTGACAATGTGGAAAACATTCATGACATCATTCTTGTCTGAGACGTTACTACAAGGGAAGTTTCTTGTCTTATTTAATCACCAAAGCTAAGCTCACTACTGGATACATGACCAAGTGTTAAAATTGCTGTATTGTGGGTTCTCATTTCCTTTCTTGTTATTATTATTATTATTATTATTATTATTATTATTATTATTATTATTATTATCGTCCTCACGTAATGTTTGCTTAGAGTCCTTAGGGCCGAGACCAAACCATGGTCCTGGGGCACTAGGGGATAGCCAGTTTTTAGCTTGATAGCACCCTCCTCAAAATGTGCGCTGTACCTAGCAAGGTTATCTTTTGTAGTTCACTGATGCTTAATTGGCCGGGAATTCTTCCAAGATAAGTTTCTAGTCCCTTTTTGATAGCTCCAAGTGCTCCAATGATAACTGGTATCGTTTCCGTTCTCATGCCCCACATTCGGCTTGTTTCGATTTCCAAGTCCTTATATTTGGATAGTTTTTCACTGACTTTCACGGATGTGTTTCTGTCTGATGGTACTGCCATGTCAATAAATTTACGAGTTGTTTGTTTGCTTTTTTGCTTATTTTGTAATTTTAAGTTTTCCTTTCCTTTTATTGTTTTTTTTTCTTTCTCTTTTTCTTTCTGTTTCTTGCTTTTTTATCCTGTTTAATTTAATTGTAGCTAATGTGTGCTGTCAGAATTAATTAATTATTTTATGTTATTCGTTTTCCTAATGTAAGTAACACCTGATGTAAATAAGTAATGTACATTGTAGTATCGGAGTAGCCATGCCAGAGTACTTTGTTATTGTAATTTTTGTAATTTGTGATACGTGTAATTTGTTAAGACGTGTTACTTTAAATAATAATAATAGTAATAATAATTTAAAAAAAAAAAAAAAAAAAAATTTACAGGTTTTCGTTTTGTGGTCTTTAATCACTATATCGGGTCTGTTGGCTGTTATGTTCCTGTCTGTGTGTATTGGCATGTCCCATAATATCGTGACATCCTCGTTTTCGGTAACTGTTTGCGGCTCATGGTCATACCACTTTTCTGATGTCTTTATATTATAGTTGTGACAGACTTTCCAATGTATATATGCGGCTGCTTTATCGTGTCTGTGGGTATATTCTGTTTTCGCAAGTTCAGGACACCCAGACACGATATGGTCAATTGTTTCGTCGTATTTGTTACACATCCTGCATAGGGGGCTAGTACCGTCTTTGGTCTCATTCAAGCACTTGAGTTTCTTATTACATTAAAAAGTGAATATATACCTGGAAATTTAAACAGAACCTGTCTACACAAGCAAAGGACATCAACAATTGATGTCAACCCTTGTTTGACTGATTTTTCAAAGGTTGCATTAATTAAGCTGTGCTATGCCTTTCATGCAGGCTTTTTTTAGCAGTCAAGGTTTTAAGGCCCAGTTCTAAGATCTTGAGTTTCTTTTTTGTTTTCTTTAGGAAAGAGAACAGTTAGCGCACAAGCAGCTTTTAGAAAAGTGGTCTCTCAAACAACGGCTTGAGGTAAGCTTAAAAATTGCATACCTGTAGGTGTGAAGTATAATATAAGTACAATTTTGATTATTAAGTTGTCATTTTAAGCCTTTAAATGGTAAAAATGGTTGTAAAAAAACAAAGGTTAAGCTACAGCAAGACAGGAAAGTCAAACTTTAGGCATTCTTGTTCCGTTTCTCCTTATTTTTTAACATTTTGGACTAGCACTTTTGGGTTTTTGGCAACCAAGTTCTTTCTGATGGCCATCCAGAGGACAAGAGGCTTTTCAAATATTTCTCCTCGTCACTATTTTAATAGTTCAATTAAGATTTCTGTAAAATTGTCTGCAACAATTTTAAAGCATGTGTTTAAAAACATAAAACATGTGTTTTCATGACCATAAGAAAGGGGCTACGTGTATATTCTATCACTGCAGCCTTGTTAGGATTTTCAAATAATTAACTAAACCCTTTTCCATGCAGAAAAAGGTGGCAGGTGGAGGCGAGATGGCCTGATGGCTAATGCGCTCGACTCTGGATTGAGCAGTCCGGGTTCGAGCCCTGACTGGGGACATTGTGTTGTGTTCAGTTATTTATGTGCACGCACCCATTTTTTTTTAATAATTTCAAGTTTTTCAAGTCAGGAAACCGTTAATGTCCTTCTTTTAGTCTTCTTGGGAATTTATTATCCATTTACATTTAAACTTTCTTCCAAAACTTTGAAAAAACGATAAAAACGTCACATTTCGGAGACGACCAACAGCCACTGCACTCTAATGGCTGATAGTGTACGAGTGGTTCAGCCACCAGATTGCAGCATTTGCATTAGTATGCTGGTAGAATTCTACCAGTAGTTCATAGAAGATCAGAAAATATGTATACTGGTACTTGGGGAATTGGAAGAGGTCACAAACTTAAGTCACATCTGATTAGATTAATGAGGTTCTTCAGCTCAATAAATAGCCAATAGCCATCTTAGTACAAGATTGAAAGATTTGTGAAGTCGGACTAGTTCAAACATATTTGTTACTCCAAGTTTCATCACAGGGGTCCCAAGCTCACAAATGAAAAACGTTTCTTTGCATTAATTATCTCTAATTGATAGCTGTCAACGGGTTGTGAAGAGAAGTGCATGTAAACTTGCATTAAAAGCTGTGTGACAAATTGCCGAGTATGAACGATTACCAAACGTTTGTGGTTGGTATAGTTGACAAGCTGGTCAGGGTGTTCTCTGTTTGTAGATTGTTTATTTAAGCCTGAATATGTCATTGAGGAGATGCAAAAGTACATGTTCATTTGCAAGTTCGAAGAAAACACCTCAGAGGAAAAAGTCGGGGGAAAAGCTGTCAAAAACATTTGATCAGTGATTAGTGAACCTCTGTACTTTGGGAAAATGGGATCTATATTTGAAAACCCTTTAGTTAACTTTTTTTATTTTAATGAATATACCTTCATAATCTACAATTCTTACTAAAGCTTTCAGAAAATATATACTTTAGTGGGGTTAGCGTGAAACGTCTGACCATAAAGCGGCGCAAATGAATTATGGTCATTTGTGGTATACTGATACCTTAATGGGCAATGGTGTTGAGATGTTTACAGGCAAGACTTCTGTCTTGATAGGGCTGATCTTAAGTCTCACAGCTAACAATGAATTCAATGGATTCACCCCTTCCCTAAAAAAAATCAGGGAGAGGGACATTAGCCTGCGTAGCTTGGTGGGTTAAGCAATTTTTTAAACAATTTGAGCATGAGTGCACAAAGCGGCACTAAAAGTGGTGAAGCCACAAAAACGAGCGATCAACAAAGTTGCGAGGAACTGCCAGCCTGGATTACCCCCATTTTTTATTGCCACCCCCATTATATATTTTGAAAACTCGATGTCAGGTTTTGTGAATCGTATTAACACAGCTGATCAGAGCATAGATCATAATAAGAAACTTCCAGCTAACTTGGCAGGGAAAAGTCACTGTGATACTGTAGAGTCTATCAAAACAAATCTATCGAATGCTATGGCGATGCAGTGTTTGCTTGATGGCGGCGAAGGGCAAAGCCTGTCAAGGGAGGAATCATTTTCTTAGCATACTCAAATTGCTTAAAAACCGCCAAGCTACATAGGCTAGAGGGACATCTGTGTAACAGTGCCACTACTCATGTTGCAGAGTTAACTCTTTTGGTTGGTGACATCTGTGCAATTGTTGTTCTCTTTTGATATTTGGTCTCTCAACCTTTCTTTGCCTCATGTGTCTCTTTACTTCAAGAAAGCTATGCGTTTGTCCAGAGATGTTCTTATGTTTCTTGCATCAGTTTGATCAAGCTTTTGTCTCTCAGGCTCGAGCTCGAGCTCAAGCTTTTGGTTTTACCTCCTTTGTTCACTATGGCACCACATGAATCAGGTGTAGCTGCTACACACAAGTCTGTTGACCTTTTTTGCACATTGTATATGCCATTGTTTGGCTTTGTTCAGGCAAGATCATGGTTTTGATCCTCCATGTGGATCTCACCAGTTGCTGGTATTTAATTTTCTGTACATCTGTAGTTGCTAGCTCAACTTGTACATTTGTGAGAATCTGAGACATTCTGCGGCTTGGAACGAACTTCTTGTGGTGTGTACCTTTGAGTTGGATGGAAAATTCCTGGTTTCTGGTATCCATGCCATATTTGGAGAAAATGATAGATTAACTTATTAAAAGATGGTAAATGTCTTACATAATTAATGCAGATTTGTACAACAGCCAATCAGTGAACTTTCCAAACATTTCATGAAAACACCCAGAATGCATAACATGATTAAAAACGCCACTACACAGATGTCCCTCTCCCCGATTCTTTTGAGGGGTGCGGGCAGATATACACGGGCTATGTTGAGTAAATAGAAACATGAAGGATTATGTTGGTATTTTGTTTGTCCATGTAAGAAGAGGACTAAGCTGTGTAGGAATAGACAAGTTTTGCTTTTTAAGATAGTTAAGTCCATGCTTGGACTCAACTATCTGACAAGAGGTGTGGTAAACCCTCACTTGCACTCATTTGGCTCGCTCATACTTCTATTTCTATTCTGTCTCTGGGTTTCTGTGGATAGCTGAAATCTACTTTATTAACCAGGGAAAAGGAGGTAGATACCCAAATTGTAACCGGGGAGGTGGAAAATTGTTATTAATAATAACTGTATACAGTGGAGGGGACACTGTGATCCTATTACAAAAGTTACATGTATGTCTCTTAGGCAAGTACATCTGGTGAATATTAGTAGGGGAAAACCTTTCCCCTTCTCTCCCAACCCTTCATGTTTTTCTCATTCTTGAAAAGGTTCCTTCAATTTCTTTGTGTTTTAGGCAAAAACAGGTAACTACAGCAAGTAAATTACAACATGTTTGACAAAAGGCAGCTGATCTTGAAATCTGGCAGATGTTACTGCAAGCCATGATACATGTAAATGCCATGATGTACATGTAGGTATCTCCAGACTGAATATATGGCCTTAGTGTGGTTCACATTTTAAATGACTAAGTTGTATGACTGAGTTTATGTACATGTACATGTACATAGTACATGTATATGCACATGTACATATATGTACACATATTTACATCATGTTCATGTACCATGAATTAAATTTTTACTTACTTATGTGTGTCTTAGCCATGTACTAACCAGTCAGGATAACTCTTTTAGGGACAGATGAATATGTTAAAGTGTAGAGCAGGAAATTTTTTTTGAATTTCTCATTATAGAAACCTGTCTATTAGATACAGTTGCCTTTGTAAGCACTCTATAATACAGACTCTCTCAAGTATGGATAACAGAATCTAAAAATCACATCGCAGCCTCAGAGAGCAAAGGCACATAAACCTAAACTCTTTATTATGTCTATTATGGACTAACTAGCAATAGTTTCATATTCAACACAATTTAATTATTGTTTGTGATTTCAAATTAGACTACAGGTAATTGATTGTTCTATTATTCGAGCAGTGCAGTAAAAGTGTCCAGGCTTGTAAAAACTAGCCAGCAGCCAGCACAAATTACCATCTGCTCATGATGTTGACTGGTTACTCTATATGGGGCTGTTCACGTGATTCTTTAAAAAGAACAATGGCAAAATCAGCCACCTTTTTCAGCAACAGAGATGCCTACTTCAGAGCTTTGTGACAACCCTTAGCACATATAGCATTCATTATCTCCATTTATCATCAGAATTTCCAGGGTCACCACAAAGTTTTGAAGTTAGCGGCTTTATTGCTGTAGTGGATGGCTGATTTGCCAGATCTGTTCCTAAAGAATGTGATGAAAAGGTCAGCAAAATGAGCTGGCTGAGATGAATAGTAACAATAATAATAATAATAATAATTGTATAGATTTAACCAAGGTTAAAAGCTCTGGGCTGGGTTGTTCAATGCCCGATTAAGCTAACCCAGGTTAACTGAGAATTGTGATTTGAGTTTTGTAACTTTGCGGTGAGATTTTCTGTTTTTATTGTTTGGCCTTCCGTTTTGAGTTTGAATAATCTCAAAATACACAAAACATAAGCAGTGAAAACAATCTCTGTACAAGAAAAACTTTTAATCCTGGGTTAGCATTAACTGCCTTCTGAACAACCCCGCCAGATCGTTAAATCTGTTACATCGCAAGTGTTCCGTAATTGTGTTTTTCGATTGATTGCATCTTTTGTTCGGGTTCTAGCATCGTTAAATTTATGTTTGCCTCAAATTTCAGGGTGGTCCATTGAGGGTAGTCCATGGGTAGTCCATGGGTAGTCCATTCAAGTAGTCCATGGACCAGGTCCATCGGGGTAGTCCATGGACTAGGGGTCAGCAAAATGTACCATTACACGGTCAGTATAAATATGGACTGCGGACTGCAGACTGTGGACTGCGAACTGCGGACTTAGGCATAAAACGTGGACTAAGCATTATGAACTGAGTATAAAACACAGACTGTGACCTAAATGCAGCCTACTGACTGCAGTCTGTGTTTTTTTCTGACCGGTCATAACTAATTTTACGTAATACATGTATAAACGAGCGATCGAGAACAAACCCTCCTGTGTGTACAGCGTACGTGCTTTGCAATCAATTCATTTGTTTTCACCCCTGCTGAAGAGAGGCCAATTTCACGTCTACCCAACAGCTCAGGCACAAAATGCTGCTCCTAGAATTTTTGCTTTTTTGACGTACCAATCCTACCAAGACTTGAATGCACTCCTTAATCTACAATTACTACTAGTTTTCATTGTAGCAGAAATGCCCGCGGTCAGAGTGTCCGACCAGGCTAAGCTTTTACCTGTCAAAACCTCAAATTTACCAGACAATTGTCTGATGACCTACTATTATTTGCATGCTTGACAGTGATATGTTTTTGATAAGCATTAATTTTGTTTCAATAATTGCCAAACGTACATTACTTTCAAAAATTTTGGACATTTTAGTTTGGGATGCTTTGCTAGAATATAGCTTAGTTAAATTTTTGCCTACCAACCTTGAGTCAGAGTGGAAAATTTATGGAACTGATCTGCATTACATGTATGTACTCATAAAAGAAACGAAAGTTTTCCTTTCAGGTGATAAAAAGAACAAGCAAATCCAAATTCAAGTTCTTGCTTCATCTCTCATGTGATGGTGCTGTCCAAGAAGAAAGTATGTACTTTATACTGTACTGTAAATATTTTGGATGCTTAAAATTTTAGGCACTTACAAATTTCACATGGTTATATTTCTGGACACTTTTTTGTCCAAAATTAAAGTCATCAAATTTTTGGCAAGAAATGTATATGCAAAGTATTTATTTTTACCGGTATGTTGTCAAAATAATTTATGGCAACTAATGAGCAGAGCAGAGTCTTTCATTAAGACGCCCCCTCCCCCACTCACCCAGTTCAGAGCATTTTAAGTTGCTCATTTCAAGCTAATTTATTCCTGGGTTAATATTCCTTAGAATTATTCAGAATTTCTTGTCTCTGGCTTCAGAGTTAATGTCTGGTTCAGAATCATTCATCCCATCAAGGAACATCATTGCCTGCAGTCTCATGGCTATCTTTCTGCTGCAAGAACATTGATTGATTGCTTAGGGAATTAGTTTGATTTGGTGGGGTAGAAATGTTTGGGTAATTGTTTAGGAGGTTGTGAAATTCTCAAGACTCCTAAAGCAAAATTTTAAGAGAAAATATCTCCACATTGTTTTTTATGCAAGTTTAGCAAAAGTCCCGTACAAATGCTTACTACATACATATTGGATTTGCAGGCAAGTTGCTAGAGACATAGCACACAAGATCAAGGACCATGGACCCAGGACAGAGGACCCTGGACAGAACATCAAGGAGCAAGGATGGGACTGAGGAATGAGGACTGAGGATTGACAACTGTGGGTCAAGGACAGTGGATGATGCCTTGGAAGATGAACTTTCGGAAGATGAATTATAGATATATTAAGGTATATGAGATATAACCAGTAGCAGAAATGGCACGGTGCACCTTGCCCTGAGGGTTTTTCTCCAGGTACTCCGGTTCCCCTCACTCCTGAAAAACCAATATTTTCAAATTACCAGTAGCAGAGATGGCATGGTGCACCTTGCCCTGAGGGTTTTTCTCCGGGTACTCCGGTTTCCCTCACTCCTGAAAAACCAATATTTCCAAATTTCAATTTAACAAAATTTGCGACACATTACTGTGGGCCAATTGAGATGAAAAATTCCTTGATTATTCGAGGTAAACATTAATTTGTTTGCAATGTAATACCAATTTATTACTCTCTGTTCATTTCCTAGTTACATGTGCACATGTGGTTTTGCAGTCTCCTTTGCAGCTGTTATTTTAGTCAATGAGCAAACTAGGAAGAAGTTTTATTTTTTTCTTTTTCAAAGATCTCTTTTTTAATCATAGGTAAAGGGAAATTCCCAAGTCAATCAATCAATCAATCAATCAATCAATCAATCAACCAATAATTTAATCAATCAAAAAATCACTCAATAACTCAATTAATAGTCAAGATGAAAAGCCCAGGATATGCAGCTAAATAAAATAGCAATTACCAACCTTTAAATTTATCTAGTTGCAATTTGAAGATCTTTAAAATTGTATTCCAATACCACTTTGATGCACATGTAACTAGTACCCAGGTAAACAGAGTATTGAACTGACCAGTGTGTGTGTTGTGTGGGTGTCATTCATTTGCAAATAAGTGGCTTGCTTGTCACATTTTCCATACAATTCATTATATCAGGGCTGGGAATTATGCCAGTAGCAATCATCCTGACTAAAAATTAACTGAATCTCAATTATGGTAAAATCTGTTTCTGTGAATTAAAAGTTCGGTAATTCTTGTTGTATTTTCATGCGTACAGACATAAAACAAAAAAGAGCCGACATTTTGTTCAAAATTGCCTAAAAACGTAAGTTTTTGCAATTGTTATTGTCGAATTCAGAAACGGACAATGAAAGTTCAAAAAGCCATGCAGAAAATAAACCAAAATATATTTTAATAAGAAATAATTTATGAAATGCTCTTTATCCAAGAAAAGAAACCTAAACTGAACACTCAATCTGACTCAATCAAAGCAAAACTATTTAGTTCTTAATTAACACTCTCTATATTCCACATTGTAGTGTTTTTAATCACATGCAACAAGACTTTCACAATAAAGAACTCCCAAGAATCTGACTTTTAGTTTTATGAATTTGAAAATGATGAATAAGTCATCAAAAGGTCATTCAAAATTATTATCGCTAACTTTTGTTCTTAATTGTTTGTCCAAAGCCTCCGTTACTAGAAAATACAGTCAAAACTTATTTACCATTTTATTTATTTCTTACATGTACGTGTACAGGCATTTTGAGTGCTCATTAAAAATTCTCATATTTAAATTCTAGGATGCTCTTAAATGCAAAGCTAAAAATATTCCTATTGAGTTCTAACCACAAGTTATTTCAGTTCCTGAAAATAAATTGAAGTTACTCTTTTTTTGATATATGTACCGGCATTTTGGTGTACCACAAAAGAAGTCAGACAGCAGGATATAATCATTACAGTAGATTTGATTTTACAGAAGCCACTTATTTGCTCATGAAAACCTAGTTTCTCCTTCTTGCAAGATTCCTATTGAGCAGCTCTATGGTGAAATCTGTTCACTTCCATTGGTTTTCCTCGGAAATGGTAAATTTAGTTTGGAGTTGAAAAACAATATCTTTTGCCAACGTCAACATAAGAAACCGTTTAAGGCTCTCTTCATTTTTATGTCTGATTTTGAAAAAAAATATACATATTTGTTGTACTTAAAATACTGTTGCCAGAATGCTAAGTTATTTGCTTTTCTTGAGAAAAATTTTCCCTGTATTTACTTTAAAAAATACAATACATTTTTTAATCCAAATAAGCTTGTTTTGGGAAAGTAGCTGCTCAGTAGGAAACTTGTATTCAAGAATATATATATATATATAGATATTATATTTTTTTTTAGTTTAAACGTGCATCATGCTTTAAAATCACTGCCTATTTCAGTTCTCACTGATCACAATTATTTTCTTTGGGTGAGCAATATTTTCATTTTTGTCAAGTGCTGAGGTTTTTTTTAGTTCAGATCAATAGCATGATGGTGCTTGAAACTATAGTATTGTTTTTTATCACCTTTGAACAAAGGAAGCTTCCTGAAACTATTCTTTTGTGGTAATGCAAGTAAATTCGATAGGCTGATTAAGAAATTATTAATTGAATGCAATACTAATCTGTGGCTTTTCACAAATTTATTCAATTAACTGAGTGTTATACAAAACTGCTATTTATTACTCGATCAGTATTACAAAAAATTGTGAGCTACGTTTTTCCAAAATAATGCATTTAAAGTATATTCAATTGTAGGATTAAGAAATTATGAAATCAATGCAATACCAATCTGTAGGATTTCACAAATTTATATAACTAACATGCATTTATTGTCACACAAAATTGTTATGTCTTACTCGATCAGTTTTAAAAACCGAATTTTTTGTTCTAAAATAATTTTTTTGCCTCCTTTGTTTAAAGGTGCCACAGCAAGCTCATTAGCACAGAAGTAAGCAATTACTAATTAACTCAACTAAGAAAACACTACAAATTTTGGTGTCACAAGGTCTTCACATTAGCATTGACACTAACGTGTTAAAGATAGGCCAAACGTGGGGATAGTCAGAAGAAAAGGGGTGTAGAACAGACCCTTCAGATCTAGTGGGCGTTCCTAGTCAGGCATAATATTGGCATCATGGTACATGTACAATAGAGGGAAAATTAACCCTTATGGTTATTTTCGTTAGGATTTCGATGCAGTAGTTTTCAGTAGTTCAAAACCACTTAGGGAATCGGGCTTTTTAATTCTACTTCTCTCCAATAAGTGTTAAATAAGGCAGATTGAGTATGTCTCAGTATTATTACTACTTAAGTATCAATTCAATAGCAGAACTAATTAGGGCATAATTTTGAATAGTGAATAGTTCTTTTTTACTGTGCTAATGAGCTTGTTAGTTTTTTTCTTTGTGGAGTCGATATTTTCCGCTGAACTTAGTATATTTTAGATTATTTTCAGGAACTGAGATGGCCCATACACCCGCACACAACACAAATGGTCAGATTTAAATCTAGCCGATCAATGTCCCTGCAGGGTTGTGGAAACTTGCTCTGAGGACGGTGTTTCTGACGTTCTTCTGCAATATTCCGACTGAGAAATCCTGGTGAGTTTATCTGTTCCGCTCTTTGATGGAGGCACTTGGACACTTTGATGGTGTGGTCGTTTGCTCTCAAGTGGAGAAGGCATCATGGGGGAAGGTGAGGGTTTGCTTTTCATATCTTTTTGGCTTTACTTGACCACGTCAGAAAACCACACCTTTATTCCAATTGCCCTGAAGGATGTTTGTTTTCAATGAGTGTTTCTAAAGTTTTTCTGTTGATGAGGACGTAAAACAGTAGTGCTTTAGTGCAGGTCATGGGTAGTACATTTCCAGGATGTTGGGGTTAGTTTTGAACAATGAAGGTCACTGATCTGGCTTGACTGGAATTTCACAAGCGACACTAGATTGAGCTGCTAGTCATCTGGGATTCTTCTGAAAGAGCTGATTCTCGTTTAGGGCTTTTCTTAATTAAAAATAATAATTTTCTCTTCGTTTAAATTCTGAAGATAAAAAAAATTAGGTGTCGAATAAAAATAAATTAGTCACAATTATCTTAAGAACAGAATTTATTAACACGATCAGTTCACAGGTCAAAGAAAAATTAAGAACATTAACCGCTTAAAATATAAATTAAAATTATCAGGAGTTACAACTTTGGCTTTTTTTTCTGATTAACTCCAGGAATTAGTTAACCTAAAAGAACTCAAAAGCAGTCTCCTGCGCTGGCGTTACTTGAGTTGTCACGCAACACTTCTTCCCGGAGTGCTGCGTGACGATACAAATAACGTCTATGAAGGAGGCTTCTTTTTGGAAAATTTTAATCTTAGCTACTAAATATAAAGTTACATTTTCCGTGATCAAAGTTCAAAACGTAGGCCAATTGTTCATTTTGACTTCCAAAACGTTTAACTAACCTCGTAAACATTTTGTGTATATGAATTTTGTACGTCTAGAGTTTATCTTGCCTTCTTCAACTTACTTGATCTTGAAGTTGGTATTTAATTGTTTTTTCACTTAACTTTGGCCAATTGCTCATTTTGATTTCCAAAACCTGAGATTTACCGCGGAAACTTTATTTTTTGACTAAGTACATAACTGTAAGCTAATTATCAATATTGCATTCCAAAACTATAAATTGAACTTCTAAGACCACGCATATATTTCGCTTTTTTTTTAATTTCGTAGGCCAATTGTTCATATTTATGTTTTAATCAAACTAAACCTAGGAAACGCTTTTTGTAGTTTTTTTCTTTTTCTAATACTTGCTCAACTTCGTTGTTATCCTCGGGGATGCAGCGGCAGTTAATCGTGACGGGACGAAGTAAACCGGGCGGTAAAAACCTTTCGTCGGGTCGATCTTGCCGTCTGTTTACGTCGACTATTCCGACTAACTGCCCCGAGTTTCCGAGGATCCTTCGTTGTTTAATGTTATTCAAAGCCAAGATTAACAATAATAAAAGCGCAAATAAATTTCAAAATTCCACCGTGTTTGCCTTTCTTTAAGACGATTTTACTATGAATATTTAAACTACGATTCTTTCGAAAAATATTTGGATTTTTTTATACAAATTAGACTCGATCGATTTTAAATAACTGAAATTAAGTATCAAAACAAAGTTAACGCAATTCTAGGTGATGTGAACGGACGAAAATCGCCCGTTTGCTTTCGCATTAGTATTTATTTACTTTAGCAAAACACGCGTAAACCTGAAAACAAATTACTAATCTTTCATCGCTTTAACTTTGATCTTATAAACATAAGCGAAAATTCCTAAACTTGTATCAGCTTGGACGTAGAATTTCAAGTGACTTGTGTTCTTTTGGTGAAGTATGTGGGAGGACAGTCGGCAGGAGGTTTGGTCGGCAAGTCAGATCAATGAGTTTTTGCGTTGGATTCTTTTCTTGGCATCCATGGAAATTACTAAACATGACTTGTACTTTAGCGCTCCTGTTTTCCTTGTCCCTCCAACGAGAATTTCTAGATACAGTGCTTGGAACACGCATCTTAAATTTTATTATTTTGGCATTAATTTTTTCGTGCATTACTTACGGCTCTCAAAGCTAATAAAAATTCCAATTCAAATGGTGTGGTATTATGACGTAGTTGAGTGAAACCGAGGAGGCATGGAGAGCAAACTCTCACCTCCCTCATTATGCCATCTCCACTTGAGAGCAAACGGCCATATCATTAAAGTGGTCAAGTGTCGTCATCAAAAATGGCGGAGTAGATAAACAAACCAGGATTCTAAAGTTGGAATATTAATGAGGAACAGAAGAAACACTTCAACTCAGGGCAGAGTGAAAACAACCCGACAAGCAGGGACAAGATCGGCTTGATTTTTTTTTATTATTTTTTTGATACAATAAAAACGCAAATAAAGAGACAAAGAGACAGTTTTCTGTGTTGTCGTTTTTACCAGCAATCCATCATAACTAACCAGGTAAACACTTGTATCCATGACTACATCCTGATATACAGTGTAATCTGTCACGCAACTTGTCCCGAAATCTTCTCGAAAACGGCGTGACAAGTTACTGAAACATCGAGCCGTGTAACACAACGCGCAATGGACAAAACGTTTGCAAAACAAGTTGCTTCAACGGTTACAGAAAGTAGAACTAAGTTCCAACTTTCTCCAACCGCTGTAGCAACTGTTTCGCATAAATTCTGTCCGTTACACGGTATGATACACGACCCAATGTTTCATACAACGCATTTGTCACGCCGCCATCGAAAACATTAAGAGATTTGTTGCGTAAGAGATTACACTGAATAAGAGGACCACAAACCAAGTTCTGCTTTTAAGAAAACCACTACTTAAAACTGAAAAAGTCTGCCATAAAACTCTCATTGTACTTCTATGGCGTTTTCGCTGTAGTATTTGCGAGTAGCAAACTGTACTTAGTTGCTCAAGAAGTCGACTTTAAAATAAGTTGGCCCTTCCCTATTCACACTTTGCGTAACTGTCAAAGAACGTTTCAACGTAAGCGTGACGCAAGTCTTTGCATGTCACGCTATAATTTGGCTACAGAGATATAGACGATTCACAGGCGTAAGAATGCGTAACATTGTAAACTCCCATTAGGCTGAAGCATAGGCGATCGAAAATCACCTCGAATTAGCGACATATGAACCTGTAACTCACTGTAGCTCCTTGCAAATAAACAACAAACCTTGCGATAAAAATTCAGCATGTAAAAGAAAATGCTAATTTCTTAAAAACGCGCGGAACGCGACAATGACTTTTTTGCCCAATGTTGACGTCAAAAGCGTTGGTCCCGAAAAAAAAAAAAAAATCTGGAAAAGCCATTTTCCAAACTGAGCAACTAAGCACATCTTGTGCCTCACAAATAGAGCAATGAGATGAGGTATTAAACACAAAGACGCACTATAAACCTAACACGGGATTACAAAAACAACACTGGATAATTTAATGCAACTTAAAATTGTGATAACAAATTTCCAAATAATTTTAAGAATTTTGCAATATTTCAAGACGATTAATTTTGTAAAACATGAATTAAAGATTAAAATAGTATCCAACTTTGGAGACGGCTACATCCTCAAGGTAATTAAATGCATGTTTTTAACTTTCTTTGTAATTGTAAATTTTTAAATAATTTTAAGAAGTTTCAAGTATTTCAAGAAAATATTTTAACATGAATTACAAATTAAATTGTGTCCAAGTTTAGTGAAGGCTAAATCCTCAAGAAAATTAAGTGCATTTTTAAATTTTTTCTCTGTAAGTGTAAATTTACAATAAAGAATTTTGCAATATTTCGAGAGAATCTGTAAATATGACTTCGAGATTACATTGTATCGAAATGTAGAGACAGCTATATCCTCAAGTAGTGCGTCTTTGTGGTTCTGAGAGCTTTATAACATTGCATTTCAGCAGAGATTTCCTTGTACCCTCATATCACTAACTTTACAATGGCCCATATTGTTTTGTCAAGAGACTTCAATTAAAACACACTCAAATGGGGTGTCATTATTTTCATGGATTTTCCGCGAGTTCTGGGCCATAAAACAACCAAGACTTCATAGCCTAATTTCAAAGGGAGTAATAAATAGAACAGGTAATTGACATTTATTTTGTACTTACCACTTCAGCAAAAGTTCAAACAAAGTTTTGAGAGTTAAGTTTTAAAAAGAAATAAAATATCTGAATCACACAGTGAAACTTCAATTTTGATTTCTAAATTCATCAATAATGTATTGTAATAAATCTGCATAGTCAAAGTAATGAGAGTTTGGCAGAAATGAAAAATAAATCTTTTTCAAAACTTGCAATGTTTTGAACTCCATTAAAAAAACCAACGATAAAACCACTGAACAGTAAAATGGAATCACCATTTTCATTTTCTACTGATCAATAATTCGTTTTGATAAAGCCTTATTGTCAAAGTAATTGGAATTCAGTAGAAATCGAAACGAAGTCTCTTTGATTGAGGTGATACACAAATGAAATTTTGGAACTTGAAAACACTCATCCCCCCTGCCCTGTAGAACGTTTGAATACTAACGTGCAGTTACTATTATTGTTTTTTTACTTCATCAACACTTCATTTCAACACTTGCACATTGCACTTAACTGGTCATTAACAGATTGAACAAAGCAAAATATTTCAAACTTTTTCATTGCCAGTCGTCATATTTTCCAAGTATTTTGCAGATTTGGGTAACTTGCAAAATCTATTGTTTTCAAACTCATGCTGAAGGGATAAGTGTTAATAAATAACTGAATAGTGAAGTCATATTTGTACTAATGGGCCATTGTACAGTAACGACAAATACCACAGACATGCATAGCCAAACAGAGGTCAAATGAAAACTTACAGACATCCCAAACAACAACATGCATTCTAAATAAATTTATTGAAAGTGGATAACACCTCAGAGAAGAATGTGAATAATAATGTGAATAAACATAGACAAAGAATTCTTCAAAAAAAATTACAGGCAAGCCATAGAATTTGTAAAACGGCTTTTCAGAGAGTAATAATATTAGTTACTCAATAATCTTATTCTAGTTGTCAACTGTAACAACCACTGCTAAAATCAATCAGTCTTTAACATGTTTTGATAAGGAGCCTTCAATTTAGCAGTTACTCAATTATCAATTTGCCGAATTGTATTCACTTTCTTAGCAATTAATTTATCAAGACACTGTGACCACAACAGCAGAGTTTTTGTTCAGCATGTCAATAAAAAATTCATTGGACTACAAACTGAAGTCCCTTGTTGTTTCTTGTTTTGAAATGGTTGAAGGAGACGGTCACTCCAAAAAGACGCAAATAAACGTACATGTATGAGACCTCTCACGCGAAAACGTTCCTTGCGGTATCCGTTCGAACGGCTGAACGCACGGCAAATGAGCGGATAAGAAACGGGTCTACAAACCGTTCAAAACGGATTCATTGAATGACTGAATGGCTGAAGAAAATTTGTGAACGGATGAGGTCAAACGGCTGAACGGCGTTGAAAAAACTCCCTTGACTTCTGATGCTGAGTTTCATTTTTCACTAGCTAGAAAGGAAAGTTTTGGAAGAAACTTTTCTTTACAACTGGACTGCAGAAATATTTAAAATATACATGCACATGTAGAACAAGAATGACTGAAATGATAAGTCATTTACATTCAGAAGTGTTCTCACTCCCGTGAAAAATTACTGTATTTCCTCAGTTGGTCCCTTCCCTCTGTAAAGAGTCCAACCTGCCCATTTATTTTTACTTGTTGTTCAGTACCCCTATCAGGGATAAAAGCAGAATTATACCCTCCAGCCCCACTTCCAGCCCCACCTCCGCCCTCCCCACCAAAAGAAATTTTCTCTATCTCTGTGTCAAAGATTTATTGAACCATCCATGGAATTCCTTCTTGAGACAACCTGCCTTAAAGTTTATCTGCAACCCTTCAACTATAACAAATTGCATTTTGTAGTTTTTTTCTGAAGGCAAGAAAGCATACAAATCAATGTACATACCCCCAGGTGTACTTTGTTACATGTACCTATGAACTGGCAAGGTTGCCATGTTGTAGTATGCTTCTCCCCTCCCCCTAATTACTCCTATGCCAATCTATTTTTGATTCTAATGATCTAAATGGGAGGGTGTTGTCTAGAATGTGAAACCAATCAGGGGTACATGTATGCGTATTTCTCACATTATCACACAACAATCTCTTCCACTGATCCTCAGGCCCATCTGAATAAGGACACCAACCCAAACCCTTGTCCAGTACAATTTTTCAACAATGAACAATTGCAGTTTGCTTGATGTTTTTGGAAGGGGAGAAGGAAGGGGGAGGGGCATGTTAAATGATGAATTTAAGACAGAATTCTCTTTCCACTCCTTCTATCCAGTATCCCTTATAATTAGCCCCAACCTCTTTCTTTTTCCTGTTTTGATCCATATGGTGGGTGATCATATTACAGTGTAGCAGTGAAACAGCAGCTCAGCACTCTTTTGGCCATAAATTTCTAAGCCCTTCCAGTTGAGGTCAAAAGGACAGAATTTCCTAGTGGTGTCAACAATAAATTTATACAGATAATCTGATTGTTTTGTACAATCCCAGAACTTTGAATTGGAAGTATTGATTATATCAAGCCTCCATTCTAATAAGGAAGTCTTTCCAAATCTCCTTTTCAACAAACAAATTGCAGTTTTGATATTTGATATTACTATTAAGCCTTTCTTCCAAAGAGCTTCCCCTTTGTACATACATGTATGGGCAAAAATCAGGAAGTCCAACAGGGGTTTAGAGGAGGAAATACAGTAAAAACATAAAATATAACCAAATGAAATGTTATCCACTTCAAAACTAATTTACTGACTGAGCCAATGAAAGCATTTCAAATTATTTACATGTCTGTGGTATTTCAAAATTAAAAGCAGAACTTGGTGAATACAATGATCAACTCAAAACTAATCCTTAACCTGGGCAACCCTGGGAAATAAAAGTGAATCATGACAAGGTTGGAGAGTGGGGGGGGGGGGGGGGAGGGGGGAGGGGGGATTGAGGATGTCATTATAGTATGTGATTGTCCCATTCTGAGGTGCCCAAAGGAAGAACTGTCAAGTTGCCAACCACAAAAAAAAAAAGTGTACAAGTATCACTGAGTAGTTTGTCTAGTGTGAAAGGACTGATGCTTTGAGAACCTGTCAAGGTAATAGGTAGTAATCAGTGGTGAAGTTTGTGTTGAGGCTGGTTGAAGAACATCATATGAGTCCTGTTGAGGTCAAGAAATACCATAGTGACTACTGTAGGGGCAAGTAGTTGTTGGTATAAGTTGAGTAGTGTCTGTTCTTACATGTAGTTAGTTTGGTGGTCACTTACTGAAAGTGTGTCGTACTATAGGTTTAATTCAAATGGAGTTAGTTCAGTAGTTTGGTCTAGTTATTTTATATGCCAAAGGTAAAGTACAAAAGGAAACCTTTCCATTTTCTCTACTTATTCTCCGGGTGAACTTTCCCTGATTTTGAAAAACAAAAACTTCCCTGACTAGTTTGGATCCTATAATAATAGTGCATTAATTAAAAAGGAAAAAAAGGGGGTGCATTTTAATTATGTTTCTGCTGTAGAATTCGATGACTTGGGTACCCTGTATGGATGCCCTTCGGCGATTCTCCTTAAGGAACCAGGTTAAGTTTTGATTTGATCATTGCATAAGAACACAAGTGTTTACCTGGTCCTGGATTGCAAAAAAGAAAAAAATCATTATTCTAGAATAAGCTTGTGGATAATATCCTCCTCCTGTCTTGTCCTCAGGTATTTTGTCTTCAGCTGTTCAAAAGAAGAAATAGAAAAATTTAGATACTGTATAAATGTTTATGGTGTAGTGCCATAACACCAGGTGAAATGGTCCCCAGATTAAGAAGCCTTCCCAAAGTCCTTGAGTTATGATCTTGAACACAGCACTTTACTCAAACAGTAACTTACTTCACCAAGGATTATAAATGGATACCAGCAACCTACAGTGGAACCCCGTTAATACGCTCACCAATGGGCCATGAAAATTTAGCAGTGTTAACAAGTTGACCATATTAATGGGGTAGGGTCAAATTTCATGACTGGTCTAAATTGAATGACGTCTTAACAGAAGTAACAGATATTAATATCACAATTGCACTTCTGAACCACTGTTCTTTAATAAAAATACGGAATGCAGATAGAATTTAAAAACATTGAAACTTCAATCACTTCATACAATATTTAGATCAGAAAGATGAACATAACCCTCACTCAGACAATCACACTATACAAACTACTGATACTCACAGGTTTAAACCATTTACTATATAACTGGCTGAGTGGCCATTTAAACAGGGTAAGATTGTAAATGATTATACAGGTTGGGATTTCAAAATGTGGCAGTAAGCTGTATTAAAGGGCTGGCCGCATTTACAGGGTTTTTCTATGAGAGAAATGTATGGGCATTTCACCCGTACACAAGAATGTGGCATAATAACAAGGTGACAGTAAGGTGGGGTTCCACTGTACATGTACTAGACTAACGTGACAGAATGGCGATAACCACGGGATTAAGAATAATTTGAGTTACGTGCGAGATTTATTAAACATGTACATTATACATGTAGTCACTATGACCTATACAAAATAATTAAATTAAGGTAATGATTCCCCTATGAAAGAAGCAATTAAATTTCATGGCCGTTAACAAAATGCTGAAAATAGAGACATTCCAAAAGTAAAGCCCTGGCCAGACGAACCCACAAGTAGAGGCAAGCTGAAAACTTGGGACTACTTGCAACTTCATTTGGCCAGGCATTGGGTGCACTTGCATTGACCTGCGATGACTTGCACTCACTTTGGTCAAGATCAAATTTGCATGCAAGTTGATGCAAGTTTTCACAGTTGGGCTATGTACTGTAGTCAGCTACATGTATCACATGTGATCACTGATGGAAAATAAATATACAGTGACAATTAATAAATAAATCTCTTTGGTTACATTTATTTCTTTATCAAGTTCTGGCATCAACTGGTTTGTCAAATGTGTTGCAATTTACCCTACCACAAATGAAAATTTTTAAGTGTTAATAAAATAATTACCAAATGAATGAATGCATTTTGTTACATTAAAATTTACAGCAGGAGGGCAACTGGTTTTCACAGGCAGGCAAAATTCTTTCAACTGAACTTCTTCAGAAGAAAACCTTTTCTGTAGATGGTCAAACCAGGCTGGCAAAATCATCCTCACAGCAGGTCAATTTGCCTGCTGCCCGGCACCTAATGAAACCCCTGATTTATTATAAAGAGAGTGTCATAGTCCATGCATGTGTGAAATCTTGAATATTGTTGCAGAATTCTGTGTTCAATACACCAGTTGAAAGCTCAATGAATGCAGATTCTTAGGATAATGAAGATACATGCAATGGGTGCAGATTCCAGAAAATATCCATGCCCTTCCATCTTCATCTAAACCCCCTTCTGGGCTTTGGAAATGCCACAATGGTTAGGAATTCAGTAATCATTCAACTGCCCCCGTCCCTTCAAAAATGTTTACTTTTTCTTTACAACTGAATTGAAAGGCCCTCTCTAACTTCCAGACACGTAAATATTATACCCAAATTCATCCTTTGACTCTCTCTCTCTCTCTCTCTCTCTCTCTCTCTCTCTCTCTCTCTCTCTCTCTCTCTCTCTCTCTCTCTCTCTCTCTCTCTCTCTCTCTCTCTCTCTCTCTCTCTCTCTCTCTCTCTCTCTCTCTCTCTCCTTCTCTAACCTAAAACTTAGCTACATGACCTGCAGCCTGCAGAACAGGTGGATTAGCAGGGCAGAGAGCACAACGCAATACACCGGCATGGAGCATGACCACGAGGGCGAAGTGCAAGGTGAAAAAAATCTGCCTATAGTCACACCATTGTTTATGCTCTACTGCCCCCTTGAAATGATTGGCATGAAAGAATGAGAATTTATTGGTGCAAAAAATGTCCCAAGTAACCAATTTACAAATGTATACATGACACAAAAAAGTCAACAGACGTGAACATCTGGATTTAGCTAAATTTACATCATGTGGTGCCAGAACGAACAAAGGAAGTACAAACCTAAACATCAAGCTCAAGAGAAGAAAAGCTCAAACAGATTCAGGTTGCAAGAAACATAACTCTGACAACTCTGAATGGATAACTCTAAGATTCTTGAAGTAACACTACTGACAGCAGTCTCTGGCAATGCCCGACAAAGCTAAATATGATCCGTAATAATAAGCCACATAACTTAACACAGTTTTAATTTAACAACCAAGCCCAGCAACATAATATAGAATGTAAGTAATCAACATGATCACCGACTTCTCCCTCCAGAGTGAATAATTAAAAAGAGATACAACGTACATTTCTGCAATAGAAATGAAACAAGACAAACCACACTTGGCACATGGCAAATTACAGAGGTATCAAAAGTCCCTCTTCTAAACAATTAGATTATGAGCTCCAGATTTCTATCGCCTGATAGTTGACGAAGGCACAGCCCGAGTCAACTATCACGCATAGAAATCGAGAGTGGACTACCTTGGTAGTCTGCTAGGGCTTTTCCCCTTTGCAGTGTGTATGTTTCAAGGTTGTATTTTCATTCAAGGTCCAAAAATTACGTACAAATTAATTACTACTGGTGTTTTACGTTGATTTTCATTCAATTAAATTCAATAATACGTTGAAGCAGCAAACGTGACAATTTAGCTCTTCATGCCAACTTTGTAACTTGATACTTTTGTTTTCCTCGCAAAGGCATATAATATGAAACCCTTGTTTTCCCCAAAACACGCAGAAGATGTGCTTGTTTTTTGGAGATAAATGAAAGAAAGTTAAATATCTGATGTAGTGATGAAGAAACTAAACAGAAACGATGTTGTTTCACTAAAAATGTAAATTTTTACCGATGAACAAGAACTAATTTAATGATCAGATAGTCGCGAAATACCACTTTCTTTTTCTGTTGCCACCTTTGCTGTTAACAAAAAAAGAATTCAAAATTAACCCACAACAATATTGATGGCTGAGAAGCGTTTCAACGAAAAGTATTGAAGATAAACAGCGCTACTTGGCCGATATGAATGAGTCTCCTCAAAGACTGATTAAATTAATTTGCCCTTTCATTAGGTGCCATGGAGTCTGCAGCAATATTTGAGCACTTTCCTGGTTTCTTTTGTCACAAATTTACAATGTGTGGAGTATTAAAGCCACTAACTTGGAAACTTTTTGGTCTCTCTTACAGACACAATTAAGGCAAGAAATAAACAAGCCGCTAAGGAGAAGCACTACATTTGAACCCTGGCAAGCACACTTTTGTAGATTGAAAACAGCAGATGATATTTGTTGAATGGACCTGCGTGTAATTCTAAAAGCTACGCAGTCACAGTAACGTTTCACTTTTGCATTAAAAAGGGACAATTGGCGCTACTTGAAAAATAACTACTGTTCTTGGTCACATGACATGACATAAAATACCGCGTGGAAAGATAGTGTATAACACTAATGATGCTAGTAAGAACACATGCGTCTTACATGTTGAGTTCTACCATAAGGAAAACCACTCAACATTTGTGTGTGATTCTGTGTGCAATGTATCCTCCACCTCATATAGAAGCCACGAATGCTAATAAATCTACGCATGCGTTTAGAGCAAATTACTTTTGTTCTAAAGAGAATGGTACCACAAGGGGAGCAGGGGTTTTCCTGAAACAAATATATAGCTTTGCGATGTTCATACCTACCTGACGGCAATGGAACGTGTTTTGCGTAGAGTACACATGTACCTTTCCCACTTCACCCCCACCACTTCCTTACCTCTAGACTAATTAATTAATTGAAATTAATTAATTAAACAAACATTAAAGTTTACACCTTAGTGCCATAGTGCCATAGCGCCATAGTGCCTTAGCGCCAGGCAGCTCTCATAACCATCCCAATAGTACACTCTGCACTAAAAAGCCCTCCTGATAAAAAAAGTACCCTTCAGAAACAAGTGAGGAGCAAAATAAAAGGTGAAGAGACTTATTTACCAATTCTGACAGGGGTTACATATTGGCAGTGAGGGACTGATCCAAGTTTTCACTCACAATGCTTTCAAGACTGACAGCTGGATACAAAGCTTATGAAGGCTTACTCTTCTTTCACATATTCATCAAACACCTTTTCCTGATTGCAGTTGCCTCTTGTTCACACATCACAGCTAGTTTCCACTAGTTCCACTACTCATCACCATTTTGAATTTGTCAAACAAACTTGAAATATTCAGGCTAAACATTTCAAGTTTTAAACCAGTTTTACCATATGCACAATTCATTACACTGTCCCCTTGAGTTCCATGGAAATCTTTCAAATCTACATATCCTTTAACATTGTTCAAAGTGGACAGATTTACTTAGGAAAATGTCAAATACGGTAGTTTTAGCTTGTTGTGATTTTAATTTACATGTATCATTGTTTTAATGTGCTAATTACTAAATATTTGCTTATTGCAATGATTTCAGGGCCCAAAATAGTGATTCTCTGGTCACCAATGAGATCCAAAATTGAGTGTTTGCAGCCAGATATTAAGAGCAGCTTGCT
>NC_138145.1:22479939-22482439 GCF_964199315.1 Orbicella franksi
TGTCGATGAAAAGCTGAGTGAGATTTGTGTTTATTATTCCCTGACATTCCGTACTTTTGTAGACAGCTAAATAAATTCGTAAAATTTCCTGAAAGGAGCGCTCTTTTTATCGAACAGTATGAAGTATCACTCATGTATCTACAGTCAGAAACAGCGTTGAAACGACTGGTAATGATATTACGGATCTCGCTTTTGTTACTTTTGGTAAGCGAACAATTGCTTGAATGCCGATCAATGTACCTTTGATGAACAAGCTTCCTTATGAGGAGCAGCAATGATCTTAGCCAGATTATAGCTTCCGAAACCGGGATAAGCTTGGCCTCGATACCAGCGTGTACTGATCTATTAATTCACATGCATGCACGTGCCTCACAGATAAAATGTAACAGCAAGATTTGCTAGCCAGGACTCGAGTCTCGGTCTCTCCACGTCAGACCGATTTTCCGCCGACGAGTAACATTTTTTCGTACATAAAGCATGTTACAGTATTAGTGCTGTTATACTTTATTTACTTACTTTCGCCTTTGCTATGACAGATCTGCAAAATGTGGCTGATTCCCCTTGCTTCACACTGCGCCGAGTTTAAAAACGCAACATTCACCGGTCATTTTGGATTTGTGTTTAAGGAAAACTCGGCGAGGAAAATCACATGGTTATAACGACTACATCGTTTTCGAAAAGCTCCGTTTTCGTGTAGTGTGAACGGTAGGCCTAACCTAGAGATAAACTTGCGTTTTCAAATTTCTCCGGTGTGGTGTGGACGCTGGCTTAATTAGCAATTTCATAATAGTCAGTACCTACAGTAGCACCAAATTTGTCTTATTGGTGCCGATCTCTAGGAATAGTGTTCTTCTCAGTATAACTGTTGCATTGAATGCTGATTTACTAGTATGAAATTTGCGAATAACCAGCTTCGTAGTTGAATGACTACAAAATAAACCGGCATGCGCAAGCTCGAGAAGACTCAGGAAAGACACTGAGGACCGTCTGATTTTTCATTTGCATAATGTAAACCGAAACCCTGCGATGCTGCATCTTGCCACTCTTTTCAGTTTTTAGTCATCTATGCAAAACGACACTTAAGGTCTAGTGTAATGTATTCTTGTTGCTTTTGCCTCACTAACAAAGCGTATCAAGAGTTGCCTTTTTCCTCTCAAAACAAGAAAATTAACAATAAACAATATGCAGAGAAAATGTAAATGACGTCGAAAATAAGTTTATTTTCCATGCTTTGCAAAATTCACTAAAAATAAATTTACTCAGTTTTAATTAAACTTATTCTTAAAAATGTTTGAAATCCAGATATCTATCTTTTTACATCAAACAATGACAAGACAAAAGATAATCCTATAGTTTCCATTACTCTAACACATATGAGGTGTGCTTTTTCTGTTTTACAGCAAATATTCATCGTCGCATCTTCACATATTCAAGGTAAGTGGAGTCAGGGTTTGTTCTTCTCATTGACTTCACCGCCGAGTTATTACTCTGCGCGCAGCTGACTCGATCAACAACGTTCATGTATACTTTTCTTAATGGTTTTGCAAAACGTAGCGAGGACAGGCAAGGACGGAAATCTAATTTGTTTCTCCACGCAAATATGAGATCTCGACGAAATTGTTCTTAAAACTGATTATCGCGCAATTCTTCACCCATATGGTATAAGACGAAATAAAGTTTCCAAGTAAAGCATTTGTCTGAGTCAAGTATAAGTGTTTTTTCTTTCCCAGAATGCCCTGCTGTCATGGATATCGCCTTTATGTTTGATGCATCAGGAAGCATTCACACGAATGACTTTGGCGCTTTGAAGAACATGATCCAAAAAGTTACCTCACAATTCGTAATCTCTTCTACTGGTAATATATAGTCTCTTGTATAACATTTTCTCGTATGATTTCTGACATAGTAAAATATGTTCGTGTCAGGAGTGGAATTCGAACCCACGCCTACAAGAGTAGACTGCGACCTGAACGCAGCGCCTTAGACCGCTCGGCCATCCTGACTACGTTACCGATATGTGTAAAATGTCTTCTTTTAATCGTGAATTTGACGGTACAGATTCTGAATGCCCACCCACCCTGCCATGTCAATGCAATGCAATGCAATGCAATGTCATGTCATGTCATGATGATTTAGAATAAGAACTAACAGGAGCCATAATCGGGGATGGAGACCGTAAGCGCGCGCCATTTCTAGTATTGGGGTTGTGCCCATGATATGGGACAAAAATTCTATTTTTAGAACAAATTGCGCCATCGCCTGCAGCATACGCGCGTACATGCTGCGAGGATTTTTGCGGATGTCGCGCGGGGGGAATGGCGTCCGAAACTCCCGAAATTTTTCATGTTTTTGGCCCACAACTCAACGCGTTTATGTCTGTTGGAATTTTGCTCAAGTATTTTCGTCGTAAGCTGCTCCAGTTTGAGTGAAGTAAGACAGTGTCGAATTTAGGTATGGTCCGCTTTAAGCTTACTATAGATATATATCGCTGACCAAGTTG